>NW_027186452.1:38244-61061 GCF_028583685.1 Petaurus breviceps papuanus | reverse complement strand
ACTCTCATTTTGTAATTTTCTTGCATTGTTCTCATTTCTCTTCCCAATTTTTCCTCCACTTCTCTTATCTGCTTCTTAAGATCCTCTGTGGCCTGTAACCAGCTCATATTTTCCTTTGAAGCTTTTGCTGCAGGAATTCTGACTTTACTGTCTTCCCCTTATTCCATGCTTTGCTCCTTTTTGTCCCCAAAATAGGAGTCTAACGTTGGAATCTTCTATCTGCTTTGTTTCCTTTGCCTGGTCATGTCGCCCCTCTGTCCTTTTTGCCACAGTAGGATTCTGCCCCCAGACAGGGGAGCTTTTGTCCCAAATGATGGGGTTTTCTCAGCTGCCAGAAGTATTAGATGTGTGCCCTCTCTGAGGCATCCACATGCTCTGGCAAGGTGGACACACACCTCAGGACCTCCACCCTAGGCTGCAATCCAGATCCAAGCAGGTTAAAGCAAGAGCGATTACCCCTCAGACTGGTGCTTGTTCCCCCTACACTCTGCAGGCCAGGAGCTGAAGCTGCCACGTGGCGCTGGCTGGCTGTGCCAGAGTCTAGCAGCTTGTCATCCAGGGGGCAAAAGCCAAAGCACTCCCACTTACTGGGTCCCAAAGTCCAGACTGCACTGACCTCTCACTTTGTCCTTCACATCTATGTGTTTATAAATCTGGAAATGGCCACAGCTGCTGCTGATCTGGAGTCCCTCTGGCCAGTGGCTGGTCAGGCCTGCCCTGGGGCTAAAGCCTTGGCGTGGTGCTGGGTTGGGCTTCCAGAGCACTGTGCTGGCCAATTCCTGCAGGCCTGCCGGGCTATCCTCAGTGGGATGTTAGCTTCTCTGTGTCATTTTGTGGGTTCTGCAGCTCCAAAGTTTGTTTAGAGCCCCCTTTTTACATGGATTGGGGAAGGTGGAAGCTGGAGCCATGCAGAAGTCCTGCTTCTACTCCACCATCTTCAGAACAAGCATTTATTAAATGCCTACTATATACCACGCCAATACAAATATCTCAGTTGATCCTCATTATTCTGATGAAAGGTGTTACTATTACCCCCTTTTTTACAGTTGAGGAAACCAAGGTACATAGCCCCAATGTCACACAGCAGCAAATATCTGAGACCAGGTTCAAACATGGGTCTTCCTGACTTTAGGCCCAGGCCCAGTGAAAGATTCACTGTACTATTTAATGACTTGTCAGTATGATAGATGCATCTAAATATTTGAAAGGCTCCCATGTGGAAGAAAGGATCCCATGTGGAAGAAAGGATTAGGCTTTTCTTGTTTGGTCCTGGGGAACTAGAACTTTGAGCAATTGTTTGATGTTACAGAGAGACACTCTTCACTAACAGCTATAATTGGTTGCCTTGGGAGATAGAGGGTGGTCTCTCAAAGGAAGTTTTCATGCAGGAGATGAATGGCCACTTTATTGAGAATTATAGTAGAGATTCTTGCTTGGAGTATGGGTAGGTCAGGCACAAAAGCCAATGAGGTCCCTTCCCACATGGGGATTTGAATCCAGGTCTTACATCTGGGCCAATGTTCTTTCCACTATGGCACCTTTAATTGTTTTTGATGACTGAAAGTCATCCATTTCAGGTGTAAAACGCTCAAGCCCCTTTTCCATGATAGAAGACTATGGGCTCCCTCTAGGAGAAACCATCTCTAGGTACTGGAGATATAAGTGTGACAATGGTGCCCTCTAGTGACTTCATTTGTATTAAACAAAAATTAAGACCTGAGATTCTTTTAATTTGGCAATTAGGGGGGGGGGGGGGGGGGGGGAGGGGGAAGCCCTCAGCACATTCAATCCAATTCAGTCATTTAAGTAAACACACATTTCCTGACAGCCTACTGTGTGCATGACCTTGTGTTAGAAGCTGGAGAAGAGGCAATATATATGGGATCATAGGACCAGAGCGGGAAGGCATCCTCAGAGGCAGAGCAATTGAGGCTCAAATGGGCTGAGAGATTTTCCCAAGGTCATACACTTCACAAAAAGTGGAACTGGAATTCAAATCCTCATCTTCCCACTGCCAACCCAGAATTATTTTCTAGTCTTGTGCTAAATATAGCTTGATCTACTTGTGATCCTAGCTGAACTCAGACCTTCATTTTGCCCCCACCCTGAACACATAATATACCTGTTCCCGGTACACTGGTATTTAGGAGACTTATAAAGGGGAATGCTAGGTGGCTCAGGAAGATCTGAGTTCAGATCTGGTCTCCTAGCTGTGTGACCCTGGGTAAGTCACTTAGCTCTGTTTGCCTCAGTTTCCTTATCTGTAAGAGGAGCTAGAGAAGAAAATGACAAACCACTCCAGTATCTTTGCCAGGAAAAGCCCAAAAGGAGTCATGAATAGTCAGAAATGACTGAAAAACGACTAAAACAATAACAACAAAAACAAAGGGCATAAATACAATTTAGTTTCACTGGGATAGACTGAGCTGTATGAAATAAAATGACAACCTAGAATATTTGAGTTTGAGTCCCAGTCCTGTCACTTACTAGTTCTATGATCTTCTATACTTTAAGAATCTATGATTTTGGGGTGGCTAGGTGGTGCAGTGAATAGAGCACGGGGCCCTGGAGTCAGGAGAACCTGGATCTGGATCTGGCCTCAGACACTTAACACAAAAAATAGCCATGTGACCTTGGGCAAGTCAACCCCAATTGCTCTCCAAAAAAAAAAAAAGAATATATGATTTCATCAGTGGGAGTGAAGAAGTATAAGAAACATAAAATGTTGATGTTTAGGGTTAGGGGTGTGCTAGACCCTAAAATACCAGCTCGCCGAGTCCTACTGAATAGCAAAGTTTATTAAAGATTCACCTTAATTGGCAGGCTCTTAAGGAGCCTGCATATCTGTGACCCTTGCATAGGATAAGCGGGCCAGAATCATCTGACACAGAGTTGTTGTACCTGGCTTGCCCATCCCCCAGCCTCAGCTCTCCCTCATGGAAGTGAGGAGACTGCCAGGTTTAGCTCCGCCCCTCCCCAGTCAGCTCACCTTCACAGAGGTGGGCGGGCTTCTGGGTCAGGGAGACTTGGAGCTGGAGGGAATGGCTTTACTTGGGATCTCTGCTGTATGAACTGGGACGGTGGGGTGGTAACTCATCAACCTGCCGTGTAGCCTGATCAGCCAACATGGCTATAATAAAGGGTCCGGTTCTAAATTGTTACTTGGGTCTTGCTCACATTTTCTGGGTACAACAGAGTGAGTCTGCACTAGTTAATTCTCCAGTGGTCTCACACCTCATGGAGGCAAGATGGGATCTTATATACAGAAAGGTTGTGGGAAGAATCTAGGGGTGGTCTAGAGGAGGAGGAGTTTGGGGAGGGTCTTCAGGAGGAGGCAGATGAGGTCAGACTCCAGTGATGAGAGATTAAGGGTAGGAGGTAGCTGGAGGCTACCTGAAGAGGAGACAATGGAGGGTTTGGGAGGATCAAGGGTGGGAAGTTGCTGGACTAAGGAAGGCTAGGCAAATAACAGAGATTTGGGCCTAGCTATGATGAAAGGCTTATGGCCTCAGGCAAATGCCTCATCAAATGGGAAGATTCAATCAGTTCAAGGGGGTTTCTCAGAGCCAGTACTCATCAGGAGCTCTCTCCTCACCAGTGTAGAGTTACCTCCTACCCTCATAAAGCCTTAGTAAATGGTCTTCAAAAGTTTTTGTGCACTAGCTTTTTCATTGGGAGCATCTCTGAACTTAGTGAGGGAAGGTGCTGAGATGACAGACAGTCCATTACCAGACCTGTATAGGAGGCCCGTCCAACTAGAGAGGTCTTGCCTGAATGGGGGCTTTTGCTGGCATAGTCTTTGAGAGCTCAGGGTCATACTCTGCTCCATATGAAACATTGAAGGAAGATTTTAAAGGAAGGTAACGCAGAGGATCCCAAAAGTTTTAGTGCACTGTATTTTTGCTGTTGTTCAGTCACGTCCAATTCTTTATGACACCATTTGGGATTTTCTTTGCAAAGATACTATTGAGCACAACCTCACCTTCCCTTCCATTGATCTGTAAGCAGGCATTTCAGCATAACTTTTACCCCTCCCTTCCCTTCCATTGATCTGTAAGCAGGCATTTTAGCATAACTTTTACCCTTCCCTCTCCTAATAGATCTGTAGGTGGGGGTTCAGCCTAGGGTAAAATCCCTGCTCCATTCTTCCCTGCCCCCTACTGGGTGTTCCCCATCTCCACCCATTCTGTAACTCCAACCCTGTACCTCAACCTAGAAAAATGGTGGGGAAAATTCAAATATGCACTGACCAATCACTGATTGTAGTTTCAGCTTACATAACCTGACTATTGTAATCTCTTAAAAAACTGGCATACTGTTCAGGCCAATTTACTCTGATTTGGGTATGTGACCCCAGCAGTCCCGAGGCAATAAAATTCACTTCCAGTTTTAATCTCAGGGATCTTCTGTCTCGCTCAATTATGCCCAACAATACTTCTCTAGCTCATTTGACAGATGAGGAAACTGAGGCAAACAGTTTTAAGTGATTTGCCCAGGGTCACACAACTAGTTAAGTGTCTGAGGTCACATTTGAACTCAGGTCCTCCTGACTCCACCTCCAACACTCTATCCACTGCACCACCTACCTGCCCCCAAATTAGTAGGCACTTATAATAGGTACTTAAAAATGGCTTTTGAATGAATAATAGCTGGCATTTCTATAGAATTTTATAGTTTATAAAGCACTTTCTTCACAATACCTTTATGATATGGGTAATATGAATACTACTACTGATGGGGTTTAGGCTCTGGGAACTCCCTTGAATCTACCCACTTGATGAGGCATTTACCTGAGGCCATAAGCCTTTCATTATCACTAGGCCCAAATCTCTGCTTGTCTTAATCTAGCCTAGTCCTCATTGTCCAGCTATTTCCCACCCTTGATTGTCACCCTTGATTGTCTGTCATCTCCAGGTAGCCTTCAGCTATTTCCCACCCTTAATCCTATTCCTGGCTCTGACCTCAGTCCCCTCAAGATCCTCCTTAGACTCCTCCTCAAGACCTTCCCCAAACCCCTCCTTTAGACCACCCCCTGGATCCCTCCCACAGTCTTTCTATATGTAAGATAACATCTCGAAGGGGCTGAGACTCAATCTAGCACAGACTCAGTCTGTCTCAGATTGTTTGGTCCTGCTTGTCAATAAGGCTCCTTAAGAGTCGACCAAATATGGTGAATCTTTAATAAACTTGGCTTTACTTTGGCTGAGAGAAGAGGCTTGAGCTGAATTCATTCAGTAGAACCCAGTGTGTTGGTATTTTGGGGTCTCAAGCACCCCTAAACCCCAAACCTCAACAGTACTTTAATTTTGCTGACTAAGGCTCAGACGTAAGTGACTTGCCTGAGTAATAAGTAGCTGAACTGGAGCTCTGACTCCCAGTCCTGGGCTCTTTCCATTACCCCATGCTGTCTCTTCTAAATGAGACAGTAATGATCCCTAGATGGTTTGAATGATACTGAGTAACAGGGAAGAGCAGGACTAGAGCCAAGTTTCTCCTTCCTACCATTCCCAAGAAAATGGAATATAATCTGAAGCGTGGGGTGGGGGGAGAGAAGTGAGGAAAATTCATTTTAATGCTATATCATTTGGTTATTCATATTAATTTGTAATATTCCTGAACCTGGAAAAACCTTAGCTTAAATAGGCCAAAGTCTCCCACTCCATCCTGGGCCATCTCTAATCATCCTGATCTATTTGATCTATATCTTGCCACTGGACCCAGATGGCTCTGGAGTAGAAAGTAAGGCTGGTGACCTTGCACAGTCCTATCTTACTAAAATCCAGTTCACTAGCAAGTCATGGCATCATCTTCCTCATGTCCTGGTCCTCTTCAAGAAGAAAGGTCAAACCACACACATACTAGCTTAAAGAAAAGCAGGTCCCCAACCAGTTTTAGCAAAGGAATGTTATCACAAGTGTCTTCTCAAGCTATCTTCTTATTTACTAGGTTGGGCTGGGCCCTACTCAAATGAGAATTTGAGTTCTGTTTACTCTATAAACAGAATTCAGCTTGAGTTAGATCCCCCCTAGGGGGGGTGAACATATGTCTTTGATCCCTTCATTAGAATTTCTGGTGGCCTTTCTCATGAAGGAAAAATAAAGCAAGAATGAACCTGATTAGGGTGCCTAGATTGCTAGAGGAGGCACAAAACTCTTGATTAAGCCTCATTTCTCAGATGCCTACCCCGCTCCCCTCAACAATGTGGTCATCTGGAGGGAGTAAGAGTTCTTAAACCACCTCCTCGTTAAGTGTCCACCAATCAGGGTTGCCATTCACTTGTTTGGAAAAGACCCTGTCGGAAGAGGAACAGGCAGATTTAAGATGGAGACTCTACCTTTTCGTTTTTGAATACTGAAAGAATCATCGATCATTCATCTATTAATTATTGGATAGCTTAATTAATAAATTGATTTTTAATATCCGGAAACTTTGTCTTTTGGAATTTTTACTCATCATGGAAGAAAGGGACACCATTGTAAGTCTGCTCAGGCTGCACCTCCTGTTGCACTTGTAGACTTGGAGATTACCACAGGGGACCCATCAACATAATGAAGTCAGGACCTAGGAACAGCAAAGGATGAAGATTTCATAAGGCTGTCCACTACCATGCAGATTCCACAACTGCCAGGAAAATGAATGAAGATGGTGGCAGCAGAGGTTGGTCTCCAAATGCAAAGGATTCAGAAGACATTTAGAGGTGAATCCTGGCTCTCCATGTTTAAAAACTTACAAGTTCCAGCAGTGTGAATGGGGGAGGTTTTAGGGGGAAAGAGAATAAATTCAATTTTGGACATGTTGAGTCTAGAACGTTTATGGGACATGCAGTTCCAGGTAGGTGTCCAATGGACAGTTGGAAGTGTGAGACTACATCTTTTGCCTCCTTTTTGTATCCCCAGTGTTTAGCATAGTGCCTGGTATATAGTGGGCACTTAATAAATGCTTACTGTCTGACTGAGCAATACAAATAATCCCTTCTTGGGTATGTTATCAAGGGGATTCTTTTCAGGTATGGGTTAAGCTAGAGGACTGCTGAGGTCCCTTCCAATTCAGAAATTCTGGGATTCTGTGCTCCTCTTCCTCTTGGGGCTACTTTGATAATATGGTGAATATAAAAGAACAATTCACACTTCAAAAGGGCTCTCAAGTTTACAAAGTGATTCCTAACAACAACCCTAGCAGGTCGGTAGTAGCCAGTAAACATCTGATGACCTACTGAGTAGAAGGCCTTCTGCTCAAAGACAGGGAAACAATGTGTTGAGCATTCTCCCAGAATCAGGCTGTTACATCTTTCCTTCGTGGAACCCGAGGGAAAGTTTGGAAAGTGCTTCTTCTCCATTACCATTAGCTCAAGCCCTTACAAATTATGTTCTAATCTTTGTTACATGCTTGTGATTAATCCCCAGTTCCATTTTACTAGTTAATATTGATTAGCTTTTGCAAAGGGATATTTATTTCAAAGATATAGCAATAGCAAAAGTGTAAACATTTCCTCCATCACCTCTGGGGCATACTCTACCATATTTTGCTTCTTTATGTGTATGTGTGTGGGGATGGGGGGGTGGGGGAGGGTAGTAGATCCAAAGCTTAGCTTAGTTCCTGTATAGCATTGGTTTGACCAAGTTCATACCCATATGTGGCTTGACTGCTGGATGAGTTCTCACCTCAGCTTCTGTTAGCCTGGGTCCAGAAGGTCATAATTTGCTTGCTCCTTGAAATATCAATACTGGGATTTTGCAAAACTCAGCCTGGCTTATATGGTAGCTCACTCTCCTGAACTTTCAACTTCATTAAGTTAGACACTTCATACCTTTTACCTAGAACAGAAAAAAACAAACGCAGAAGCCAAGAACGAAGGCCCATTTCATGGGACCACAT
Organism: Petaurus breviceps papuanus; assembly: GCF_028583685.1. Lineage (NCBI taxonomy): Eukaryota > Metazoa > Chordata > Mammalia > Diprotodontia > Petauridae > Petaurus > Petaurus breviceps. The sequence continues at coordinate 53,186 of NW_027186452.1, read as the reverse complement.
GGCTTAGATGGAGGAAAAGAACACAAGGCTATACATATACACACATGTATATACTTATACACACATATATATATATATGCACATATGTATATACATACATACATACATATATATATATAAATAATATTTCCCCCAATGACATCTTTTTTTTGGAGGGCAAATGGGCTTAAGTGACTTGCCCAAGGTCACACAGCTAGTAAGTGTTAAATGTCTGAGGCTGGATTTGAACTCAGGTTCTTCTGACTTCAGGACCAGTGCTCTGTTCACTGTGCCACCTAGCTGCCCCTCTAATTACATCTTTAAATGTTTTTTTTTTTAAGTTTTGAGTTCCAAATTCTATTCCTCCCTCCATCCTTCCTCATATAGGTTATGCGTGTACAGTCATGTAAAACATTCCTATATTAGTCATTTTTTACAAGAAGATTCAAACTTTAAAAAAGAATGAAAGAAAGTGAAAAATAGCATGTGTCGGTCTGTATTCAGACAATAGCAGTCCTTTCTCTGAAGGAGGAATGCTCCTTCATTAGGTATAATATAAAATAATGCTCAATCATTAGGTCCATTGGGATTTTCTTGGATCACTGTATCCCTGAGCCTCACCTTTTTAGAGTATTGTTTCTCCCGGAGCCGATGACAAAAGGACTCTGGTTAGAGCAGCCAAAAGGGCTGAAATAAGAGAGATGTGTGAGAAAACAACTAAGGTCTTTTGGCTGCCTTCAGAGCCAATCAAAGAGCCTTCCATTCACCATGCAGTTGTTAACATGTCTATGAGTGTTCTACTGTTTCTCTAAGGAGTCTTCCTTACATGTCATCAAGACTCTTCTAAAAGCAAGCTTCTTGGCAGCTCTAGAGGAGGAAACTGTATCAGTCCGGTGAGCTGAACCATGCTTTGTATGCCCTAAATCCTTATTACCCAGAGACAAAAGTTAACACTCGTTGCCTTCAAGGAAGTTACATTCTTCTGGGGAAATAACAAGAATACAGATAAGTAAGCATAAAATATGAACAAAGAATTCTCTGAGTAATTTCAGAGGGATCTGGGGTGCCCTCAACAAAAAGAAAGAAGAGAATTTATGGGGAAAGAGATGAAGTTATGTTTTGGTATACTGAACTTGAAGTGACTATAGGACATCCAGGTGGAGATGCACAGTGGGTAATTGTGAATGAGTGACTGGAGAGTAGGAGAAATGATGGAGATGTAGATTGAGAAGTCATCTGGAAAGAGATAATAAGTTAATGATAGTGAGAGAGAGAGAGAGAGAGAGAGAGAGAGAGAGAGAGAGAGAGAGAGAGAGAGAGAGAGAGAGAGAGAGAGAGAGAGAGAGAGAGAGAGAGAGAGAGAGAGAGAGAGAGAGAGAGAGGAAAAGAGAGAGAGAGGGAGAGAGGGAGAATGAGAAAGGGTCCAGAACAGAGATTTGGGGTATACCTATAACTGGAATCAAAAGCACAAGGGGTTATTAACCTTGATGAAAGGAAGTACATCTTTTCCAGAGGATGAAGTAGAAGAATAAATGGGAGATGATGTTGAGGGGCTTTGAGGAGTAGAAAAAGGCTAAAAATATTTATTACTTACTTTACACACTTACTATGTGTCATGCATTGGAGATACTTATAATTTAATGGGGAAAGACAATACATGAAAGGAAGCTGAAAAGGGGGAGGAAGGGATCCAGTGAGCGGGGCACGAGGGACTAGTCCAAAGGACTGCAGCTGGGCGGGAAAGAGATCACTAGCCTGGATAGCTTCTTTAAATGGAAGTTTTGGGAGAGCTTCACTCTGTTCTCCAATCAGAGGGACAGAGGGTATTGCAGAGGTCTGAGTGCCAATGCTATTTCCATCTTGAAGAATAATAAGGATCCTGATTGATGAGATTCCTTATAACGCATGATGTCAATTTTTTGGGAAAACTATGAGGCACAGTCCTGTGCTGAAAGGAAGAAGGTAGAAAACATTTGGAATAGACAAGTTAAGTGGATTGTGGTGGTCACACATATAGGACATGTTGGAGCTAGGATTTGAACCCCTTAATCTGATTCCAACCCTAATGTTCCTTCTTTTATAACATACCCCTTTCCTCTGGCCATCTTCAGTTATGTCACCCCTTCATGTTTTTCTTCCCCCTTTAGCTCTGAGGCAGCTATCAAATCAACGTGATCATTTCTGGAAAAGATGTGTCAGTCAATGAAAAGTCACTGTGGCTGTGGCTTTTTTGGCCAAAAACACTTCTTTTGCTACAACAAACACTTCCATGTGTTGTTCTCCCCTTTCAAATATTAGCTCTTTGAGGGCAGTACCTTGCTTGCTTTTTTATAGTCATATGTCCAGCACTGAATGCAAGACCTGGCATATAGTAACTAGTTAATAAATGTTTTGCATTCATTCTTAACTTTTGAACCCAGAAGTTGCCTCCCCGCTCAGACCCCTCACCACATACCCCACTCAGTGGGGCTTCTGATTTTAACTCTAACTCATCTTCAGAAACTGCTGGCTGCTGAAATTGGCATCTCTTTCAGAAGCTGAGACAGGAGAGACTTTTTTGTTCCAAGACCTGCATCTCCAGGTGACTACCTTTGCTTTGTCATATTGCAGTTTTATTCTAAACCCTGTCCTGAAGCCTTCATCAGGGAGGTCAAGTGGAACCTTTTCCCTGATCCTTCTCTCTACAGGAAGGTTTTAGTTGAGGAGCCTGCTCAGCCCCAGTACCTGCTAGTTCTGACTGACCAGCAGAGGGCAGCAGCGTAAAGAGGATTTTATAGAGTACTTTGCATAGGAGCATCTCTTAACCAGGGACTGCCAGTGACCTTGGGAAATATGTATTGTGGAGCTTTTAGGAGTGAGAAGTGTTTAATCAATAGATTTTATTTTTTCTATCTTTCAGCAAAACCATCTATGTTACTGTGAATTGTTTGTTTGCAAGAGGGAGGGAGTTAGGGCCTGTTTTCTTGGCATAAAGGTTTTCTCAGATTTCTGGATGAGGGGCTTTAGCCAGGCGAAGTGTGAACATCTCTCTCTCCACTAATGCACATTATAGCTATTTTATAACTAATCAAATAATAGCTTCATATAATGGAAAGAATGCAAGATCTCAAGTCAGGAGTTAGGGCAGCTAGGTGGCACAGTGGATGAAGTGCTGGGCCTGGAGTCAGGAAGATTCAGTCTTGAGTTCAAATATGGCCTCAGACATTTACTTGCCGTGTGACCCTGAGCAAGTCACTTAACCCTGTTTGCCTCAGTTTCCCCATCTATAAAATGAACTGAAGAAGGAAATGGCCAATCATGACAGTATATTTGTTAAGAAAACTTAAAATGGGATCATGAAGAGATTCAAATCCTGGGTTCAAATTCTTCTCTCTGACCCTTATTAAAGCTAAGTGATCTTGGACAAATCACTTAACTGTTCTGAGCTTGTTTCTTGTTATATAATGAAGACTTATCCCTCCTTTCAAGGTTGTTGTGAGGAATGCCCTCTATAAAACTGAAATTGTTATAGAAACATGTGTTGTTAGAATTCACTATTTATTGTGGCTCAGAATATTTCCTTACCTGGTGGTCATTTATCTGGCAACAAGAAGTGTCTTTTACTTACCTGGGCTGGTTTTTAGATAACTGATGTGTAAAGTCTGTTGAAGCCTTTTCAGATTGGTAGGATCTACTAGGGTGTATGCTCCCTAGCCGTAGTCCTTGAGAATTCAGGATCTTTTCTCTGCCAAGACAAAGTATAGCAAGACTCTGAACTTATTTTATTAAAGACTGGCTACATCTCCCTCAGGGGCTCTTGAGTACCCCTGGGGGGAGTATTGGGGAAATCTTTCTTTAATGCTATTGGCTCAAGAACCCATACTACTGTGTTCTTTCACTGTTAACTTCCAATAATGAGCTCCTTGTTTAATGAATTGACATCAATTCTATTTTTCAAAAAGATATTTACTATGAACTTATAGCAAGAACAGAAGTATTTCCTATACTACTGTTGGTTCCTGGGGAGGGTTGACTCAAACATAATACAAGTTTTTACATAGTACTCACCAAACAAGTTTACTTCCAAATATAGCATAGTTACTGGATAATTCTTTGTCTAAGCTACCATTCATTCTTTGGGACTTTGTTACTGGGCTGGCTAGACTAGCGTGGACCCAGCATGGACTCCCAGACCTCTGGTAGTTTGTCATTCTGACCTTTTGAAGCTCAAAAGGTCAAATTGCTTCCACTACTCCTTCATCTCAAATCAGGGCAGAATGAATGCAAGGAGTCCAATAGCAGAAGTCATGAGCTGACCTTGGATGGGGAGTGTACCCTGGGCCTCTCTCTTTATACGGAATTGTGTCTCTTTCATAGTAACATAACCAAACAGCAAAGATCCAGACCAAGGGCAAGGGACTCATTTTTTACTGATTGGTGCTTCTTGTCCGTACCCTAATCCTAGCTCCAAAACCAAACAAAAGGGTCTTCACAGTGTGGTTGGCAGACTGGAGTCACATATAGCATGTCTGAGGCGCAGAGTTCAGTTTGGAGAATAGGACACTTCTGTTGCATATCTGCATACTCTTCTGGAAGCAGGCTTCCCAGCCTTTTCCATGTGAGAACTGTTCCTTATTATAAAGGCATCAGAGGTAGACATCACTAGAGAAACAAAATAAGACAACTATACATGATTTAAATCACATTTCAAGATATGGATACAAAAGCTGTTAAGAGGCAGAATGTGATTCCCATTTTGAGTGTCTGACATTTACCAGTGATGTAAATTTAGGCAAGATATGTGACCCTCCTGAATCCCCTGATGCTTCTATAAAATGAGGAAGGGAACAAATATTTGTTAAGTGCTTTACAAATATCTCATTTGATCCTCACAACAACCTTATTTTTTTTCCAGAATTTATTTATTTATTTTTAGTTTTCCACATTCATTTCCACAAGATTTTGAGTTTCAAATTTTCTCCGCATCTCTCCCCTACCCCCACCCCAAGATGGCAAGCATACTGATTACTCCTTCCCCCAGTCTGCCATCTCATATATCCCCCCCATCCCTCCCCTTATCCCCTTACCCCTTACTTTTTGTAGGGCAAGATGGATTTCTATAACCCATTGCCTGTACATCTACAACAACCTCATTATGCTATTAGTGTTCCTATTTCATACTCATATGTAGTTGAGGAAACTGAGGCAGACAGGAGTTAAGCAACTTGCCCAGGGTCACACATCTGGTAAGTGTCTGAAGCAGGATTTGAATTCAACTCTTCCTGACTCCAGGCCCAGAACTCTATGTACAATAGCATCTAGCCAGAGATTATTACAGTGCCTACACTGCATACCTCATAGGGTTGTTTTCAGGAAAGCAATTTGTAAATGGCAAAGTGCTATATAAACGTGAATAATTGTAATTGCTAGAATTGAGAAATGAGTGGTATGGAAAGAGGGTGGATGGGAGAAGGGAGAAATCTGTAGGGGCTGCTATGGAGTGATGGTTCATTCATGGCTTCACAGAAGAGGTGAGGACTGCGAGTCTTAGAGGTTTCCTAAAGGTTCCCTTTGAAAGGAAGAAGAACCTGGAGTTGTAGAATGGCAGGACTAGAAGGTAGTTCACAAGAGGAAAAGATGGAGAAGGAAATGGCTGGCCAAACCATGCCAGTATCTTTGCCAAAGAAAACCCAAATGGGGTCACAAAGAGTTGGACAAAGGAGGGGAAGGAGGGATGGCACCCATGTCTTATTTCACAGATGAGAAAACATATAAAGGAGTGGAAGTAAATAAGAACGTTCAAATGACCAGTTTGACTGGACCAGAGAGCTCGCTTGATGGAGTAGTAGCCAGAAAGTTAGATGGAGCCCAGATTGTGATGATAAATACAAATTCCCAGAGAGCTGGCCTAGCTCTAGTGGAAATGGTATTTAATCAAAGAGAAGAGAGACGCTCTTTTAGCATGCCAATAAGGCAGTAAAAGCAGAATTCATTTGTCAAAGGCCATCCAGAGTATTATCCCTCACCTCTCCTTAGAGTTAATATCAATTTAGCTCTAAAGAGAGCAAGACAAATTCACAAATCAGCAGGTCTCTTAATTGGCTGTCCTTTTGTTTTATAGACAGAGAGACCATGAATTTCCATCTACAGATTTAGTGGTTTCTTTTATTGGGCTTTCACACACCAATTTTGCTCAGATGGTTAGCTGTGACAGGTTGGGTTTTAGTGCAGGGAATGAAGTATACTTGAAAACACTTTTTGACAGGAGCTGTCAATCAAACCAGAAAACCAGCATGCTGCAACTGTAAAAACACACACATGCACACACACACATATAAACAAACACAAAAAACTCACCACCTTCCTTAACACTGCCACTAATTTGGGCAAGTAACCTCCCCTCTCTGGGCCTCAATTACTTTTCCTGTAGCGAGGAGGTAAAATGAGGGGGTTCAACTAATGGACCTCTATGGTCCCTTCTATCTCTGATTTGTAAGGTTTGAGGGAGAATTCAATGATTTTTCTTCCTAAGGCCCATTTCATTCTAACCTTTGACATTCTATGTTCTATCATTCTAATACTCTGAATTCCTTTGGCCTCATCTCCTCTAGTAGAAATGGTGGCTGATTTTCACTGACTATTCCAGCTCACCCTGAACTTATCCCTGAAGCAATCAATCAAAAACGAAGTGTATTCCGGGGGGATAGAAACACATGAATGAAACAGTGCCTGCTTTGTCTGTTCTGCTGGAGGGAGATAATATGAACATATGTAAGTATGTACAAAATAAATACAGGTCAAAGTTTTTTGGGTGAAGGAGACGCCAGTACCTAGAAGAACCAGTGAAGGACACATATAGAAGGTAATGTTTGTGCTGGACTTTGAAGGAAAGTAGAGATTCTAAGCTTGGTGGCACAGTGTATAGCACCTGGCCTGGAGTCAGTTGGACTCATTTTCGTGAGTTCAAATCTGGCCTCAGACACTCACTATCTGTGTGACTCTGGGCAAGTCCCTTAACCTTGTTTGCCTCAGTTCCTCATCTGTCAAATGACCTGGAGAAGAAAATGGCCAACCGCTCCAGTGTCTTTGCCAAGAAAACCTTAAATGGGGTCATGAAGAGTTGAACGTGATGGAAATGGCTTAACAACAACAACAAAAGATTCCAAGAGGCAGAGCTAAGAAGGGAATGTATTCCAGGAACAAAGATACTATTGAAAGTTATGTTGACTCAGTGACGCATTGTTCCTGTCCATCCCTGCTCGTCAGTCGGTTTGGGGGAAGCTGCTTTGAGGAAGGCAACATCCATCTTTTTCACTTTTAAAGCTTTTTATTTTACCTGCTCTTTGTCACATATCCCTTGTTCAATTGTTTCCGTCACAAGCAACTCTTTGTGATCCCATTTGGGGTTCTCTTGGCAAAGATACTGGAGTGGTTTGCTATTTCCTTCTGACCATTTTACAGATGAGCGAACTGAAGCAAACAGGGTTAAGTGACTTGCCCAGGGTCACACAGTTAGTAAGTGTCTGAGGCCAGATTTGAGTTCAGGAAGATGGGCCTTCTTGACTCCAGGCTGGGTGTTCTATCTACTGTCATGTTTGTATCCCTACTAGAAATTGCCCCATACTTGCTACCTTGGGAAGGAACTAACATTCAAAGACCCAAACTCTTTTGCTGAAGCTGACCTATCTGCATTCTTTATCTCATCACAAAAGTTACTGATAAAAGCTGGCCCCAGATCAGACTGAAATGTGTAACTATCTTGATGTACTTATAAATACTCTTTTTATTTCTCTTTGTCCTGAGTTTTGCCTCATTAATCAGGGTCAAAGCCCAAACAAAGAATTTTCCTTTCAGGGGGTGGCTAGGTGGCCCGGTGAATACAGCACCGGCCCTGGTGTCAGGAGGACCTGAGTTCAAATCTGGCCTCAGACACTTAACAGAAAAACTAGCTGTGTGACCTTGGGCAAGTCACTTAACCCCAATTGCCTTCCAAAAAGCAAAAAAAAAATTTTTTTCCTTTCAACTGTACCTTTCCCCAAAAACATTCAATACATGTTTCATATTGTTAGCTATTGATTGTAAATGACTCAGGCTAGTCCAGGAATTGTTTCCTGTGTATCTATGTTATAGGTACTTGAGTAACTAGCAGTAAACTGCTTCTGTTTCTCTTGTAACTACCCCTTCTTTCCCTGGTCCTTCCTTTCCCTCTACTGTTTCTAGAACGGGCCTGGGTACTTACTAGGTGCTTAGCAAATATGCCTTCAATTACTATTGTAGTCAAAGAAATGTGTACACATACACACACACACACATACTTTGACATTTTTAAATGAAAATTGAAACTATTCCCAAATAATTTAATAGCTCAGGACTCTATATCTCAATCTGATATTATGTAGAACCCCATTCATTGTGGATTTCTTGATAGTTCTCCCTCTCTTATAAGAAACATTTTTAGACTTGTTTATTGTGGCTAGTATTCAACAGAATTTACAGTATTATTACAGTAGTATATACAGAATTTCCCTTCCAATGCATTGTGGTAAGGAGGTGACCCTGAGGATCTCAAAGATGGGCAAATCTTCAACTGGGAAAAATGTGAGGAAGACAAACTAGTGAGTGAATGTGTATGTCCCTCTAGTGACAGCCAGGTCAACTGGCCAGCAGGTAATGATTGTGGCTATGGAGATTCACCAAGCAGCATGTCCTTCCTTTGTGTCAGTGGAGGGAACACACATGTGCATGAAGTCAGAGATTCTTTGAAGTGAACCCACATAAGAATTATGTACTCAAGTCACAGTGAACATTCCCATCAATCACCTCATTGGATCCTCCCACTAATCTTGGAAGGCATTCTTTCCATTTTCTTTAAGGAAAATTGAGTTTCAGAGAAGTAAAAAGATTTCCTGAATCCCAGGTTAATAGGGAGTAGAGGTAGTGATTCATACTTAAGCTTCAGGCCCTGAAGGCAATGTGTTGTGATGGAGAGGGAAATGGCTCTGGAGTCAGAGGACCTGGTTTGAAATTCAAGCCTTGCTCAGTTTATGTGACTTTGAGGAATTCACTTAACTTCTTCCAACCTCATTTTCCTCACCTGTGGGGTGTGTGTGAGTGGGTGTGTGTGTGTATAGAGGTTGAAATGGGTGAGGGGGATCTGTAAGCTTCCTTTCAACTCTCACAAAACCCTAAGTTTGGGACTATTTCAAAACAAAACAAAACTTTAGAACTGTTTTTATTGCAGAGGTGGCGACACATTGGATGTTCCTGTAGACATTCATAAAGTCATGGAGTTTGAAATTTGGAAGGAACCTCAGTTACCATCTAGTCAAATGCATACCTGAAAGGAATTTCCACAATGAAATACCCAGCAAGAGGTTGAAGACTTCTAACGAAGGGCAACTCATAAACTTCAGGACATCTCCCATTCCTTTTTTGGATAGCTCTCATAATTGGGAAGTTTTTTTTTTTCTGACACCAGCCTAAAGTACTTATTTGCCTAGTTGCAGTTTCCATTCACTGCTCCTCATAGTGTCCCCCTGGGAGGTGAGGGCAACGGGGCAGAAAAATGACTTAATATTCTCTGCCATATTTTCCCTGAGTCTTCTATTCTCTGGGTTAACCATGTTCAAGCTGTTAAATTTAATTCAATTGGGAATTTCTTGTTCAATGCAAGAAAGAACTTTATAGCCATTGTTGTTCAGTCATTCCAACTCTTCATTTCCTTCTCCAGCTCATTTTACAGATGAGAAAACTGAGGCAAATAGGGTTAAGTGACTTGGCCAGGGTTAGTGAGTGTCTGAGGTAGGATTTGAACTCAGCAAGATGAGTCCAACTGACTCCAGGCCTTGCACCCTATCCATTGCACCACCTGGCTGCCCCTTAGATGGGTCCAAAAGTGGAATTTCATAATGTTAGGAGATAGTGAGTTCCTGTCACTCAGAGGAGGCATCCAGTCATGGTGAAGAATCATAATAGCCAACATTTATCCAGCACCTTAAAGTTTATAAGTCAGTTTCCTCAAAAAAACAAGAGTGAGATAACTATAATAAGGTAAATGAAAAGACTACAAGTCAAATTTTGGGTAAATGAAGAGCCAATAATGGTTCTAGGGAACAGAGATGAAGAAACATACTTAGAGACTGCTTGAAAAAGAATTGTGTCTACATTGTCATATTGGGTATTTGTTGATTGTTTTACTCTTTTTTCTTCCAAGTCAAATCAAGGCAACAAACATTTATTAAATGCTTTCTCTGTGCTAGGGTGGGGAATCTTCAGCTCCAAGGCCAAATGTAGCCTTTTAGGTCTTCAAGTTCAGCCCTTTGAATCCAAACTTCATAGACAAATCTCTTTAATAAAAGAATTTGTTTTGTAAAACTTGGACTCAGTCAAAAGGCCAAATCTAAGGGTCTAGAAGACCACATGTGACCTCAAGACGGCAGGCTCCCCACCACTATGCTGGACTATTCACTGGAAAGTCAAATAATGAAGCTGAAGCTTAAATACTTTGGCCACATAACAAGAAGATGGGACTCAACAGAAAAGACCTTGATGTTGGGAAAGATTGAAGGCAAAAGGAAAAGGGGATGGCAGAGGATGAGATGGATATATTATGTCATGGAAACAACGAGCATGAGCTTGGACAGGTTTTGAGGGATAGTGGAAGGTATAGCCTGGTGTGCTATGGTCCATGGGGTCACAAAGAGTAGGACATGGCTGAACAACAAAAATGTGCTAGTCAATGGGAATTAAAAAAAAAAGGCAAAAGACAGTCCTCACTCTCAAGGTTCTCACAGTCTAATGGGAGAGAAGACATACAAATAATACACACAGATTATGTATGAGATAAATAGAAGATAATCTCAAAGGAAAGGCTGGAACATTAAGGGGGATCAAGAAAGGTTTTTTGTAGAAGGTGGAGTTTTAGCTTAGACTTGGAGGAAACGAGGAAGCAGAGATGAAGAGAATTCCAGGCATGGGGGAGTCATCCACTGAAAATTCCTAGAGTTGGGAGATGGAGTATCTTGAGTGAAGAACAGCAAGGAGGTCAGTGTCAATGGATTGTAGGGTACATGAAAGGGACTAAGTTTTAAGAAGGCTGGAAAGGCAGGAAGGGTTCACTTTATGAAAGGTTTTAAAAGCTAAACAGAGGATTTTGTTTACTCCAGGAAGTAATAGGGAGCCACTAGAGTTTGCTGAATGGTGGGGAGGTGGGAAGAGGAAGGGAAGAAGTCATGGTCAGACATATTCTTTAAGAAGTTTGAATTAATACCTGAGAGGAGGATGGATTGTAGTGAGGAGAGACTTGAGCTCCCAGAAAGGGCTTGTACCAGAGTAGCAGCAGCATCAGAGGAGAGAAGGAGGTGTATATGAGAGTATTATGAAAACAAATTACTAGGATTTGTCAATTGACTAGATGTGGAGGGTGAGAGTAAAGAGGTGAGGATTATACCCAAGTTGTGAGCTAGGTTATGATAACTAGGTTAAGACTGGAAGGATGATGGTGCCTTCAACAGTAAGACGGAAGAAGGGAGACTTTAGGAGGGTTTTTTGTTTTGTTTTGTTCAATTCTGGTGAAGGTATATTGGGGGTGGGGAGGGTAGGAAATGATATATGTGTAAAAATGACTGTAATGTAAAAACAAAAGGCATGAATAGAACATTTAAAAAACATCCAACTGAAAAACAACTCATGAGTCAGGGAGTTTGAGAACCAATACATCTACTTTGTGCATGTGAAAATGAAAAGTAGGCAGTTAGGTGCTGCAGTGGATAGAACTCTGGGTCTGCAGTCCAAGAAGACGAGTTCAAATGTGGTCTCAGACATTTACTAGCCATGTGAGTCATCACATGTGACCATGTGACCTTGGACAAGCCATTTAACTTCTGCTGATTTCAGTTAAATGGGAATAATAACAGCACCTACCTTCCAGGGTGGTTGTTAAGATATGAGATAATATTTGTAAAGAGTTTAGCACAGTGTCTGCCACATAATAGGCATTATATAAATGTTAGTTATAAATACTAATAATAACACCAACAACATAAAGAGACTTGGCCATGGTCACACAGAGAGCCAGTGTTTAAGTTGGAATCCAAACCCAGGTCTCCTGACTCCAGATCCAATGCCCTTTTCACTGGACTACACAGCTTAATGATTTCAGGCATTGCAGTTGTAACACACCAGAGATTCAACAGACAAAGGGGAAGGGCCCTTGGGTGCATGCTAAGGGATTAATTCTCTGCTGGAGGAATGTATATGTGCTGCTAAGAAAACACAATGTATTCATGCTAAAAACAAAGACTGTAGGGTTAACTGACCCCTTTCTCAAAGTTTCATTGAAATGCTAAAAAAAACAAGCTGAAGATTGAAAAATGATCTCTGCCTAGGCAGGTTTTCATTTTTCCTAACTTTTGATTACACCATGATTGGCTTGTATTAAATGTTCACCTTTAAAAAGTCAACTCAGAGCAGACATCATATCTGGGCTACTCAGGTGCCTGCCTCAGGTCACCAGGGCAGAATTCATTAAGGTGCCATTGTTGCTTCAGAAACCTGTCAGGAGCTATTCTGTGGAGGAGATGTTATCTGGGGTGGCTTCAAATATGGGCAGATCAAAATATTAAGCCATGTAGACTGCATAAGGATTAGAGAGGTGGGGAGTATCGCTCAAGACTAGCTGCTCTGTCTGCTCCCAAATTCACAGAATGGATACTTGTTGAATCGAATAGAAAGCATCCAAAGAAGTTGTGCACACAATCCATATATTCATTTTCCATTCATTCATTCAGGTGTTTACTGAATACCATCATCTGCCCTAGTCTGTACTCTCTGCCTCTGTTTCCTTATCCTCTACTACTTGCAATTTGGTTTCTGACTTCACCATTCTACTGAAACTGCTTTCTCAAAAATGATCAATTCTCTCTTAATTGTCAAATCTGATAGTTGCTTCTTGACCTATCTGCAGCTTATAACAATGTTAGCAACTTCTGCTTCCTGGGTACTTCTTCCTCCATTTTCCCAGTATCTGATCAGTTTCCATGTCCTTTGGATTCTTTTTCCAGAACATCTCTCAAATCCATCTCCCTTCTTTTTGGCAATCATATGGTCATTGCTTTATTGCAGGCCATCATGACCTTTCACCTAGACTATTTTAAAAGCTTTCTAGTGGATCTCCCTGCCTCCATGTTCTCTTTTCTTGAATCCATCTTTCACATAGCTGCCAAAATAAATTTCTTAAAGTCCAGGTCTGACTGATAGGGTACAGGCTCTGGGAAACCCCTTGAACTCTGATTGAATCTTCCCACTTGATTGTGGGAACAATCAGAGTTTACTCTCTTGAAAAATCACTGTTCCCCACTGAGATGTTTCAACAATTTGGATGTTTTAATTTGTTTTTCATTGATGTTCAATTTGCTTAAGTCAGGATATTTTGATTAGAAATGGTAATGAAGATTGTATTCCTTCAGAATGGCTATTACTTTTTTTGCAAACAAGGCACATTATTTTGTCTCTCGTGTAAGTAAGCAAGTATCTATTTGTCCACTTTGGACTAACCACTCTGTGTTCTGATTTGACCTTCTTTCTTTTTATCACCCTTATTACAAAGTCTCCCCCAAAATGTTAATGTTAGAACCAAAAAATCTCCACAGCAACTGCTCACATGCAAAGAAATACTGATATGGGTGTCTGACTTTGGAGAGAGCACCAAACACTAACTTGGAGAATGGCCTCACAATGAGGGAGGGGAAGAAGCTTCATCCCATAGTGGGGGTCAGCTGTGTTGGCAAATGACTGCATTCACCTTGTCCCTGTTCAACACCAGTAATGACCAAAAACACAGCAAAAAGATCCGACTCTCACTTCTCTCAAACAGACTGACAATGGTAGGTTGCCACAGGTCACATGATAAACAAGAAAGATTGTGCAGTGACAACCCTCCCACCAAATTACTTGATGGGCACAATAATGACTAGTGTGAGGTGGGTTAAGTGGGGCATGGACAATGCATTCATTACATCTTTACTTTCTTTTATATCCTCTATATTTTTTTGTGAGCTGTCCAAAAGCCTTTGGCAGCACACAAGTGGCCCACAGGCCATATGTCGTGCAGACCTGTTGTAATGGGAGGAGGGAGCCCTGTTCTTTCTTATATTGTTGTGCTTTCTTGTAACAAGTAAGAGGCAGTATGTATCAATATCTTGGATCCTTCAGGTCTGAGAGGGCAAAGAGAGCTTTAGGGGAAGGAAGGAAGGAAGAGGGGGGGAGAGAGAGAGAGAGAGAGAGAGAAGGGGTCAGTGAAGGGCAGGGAAAAGGAAGGGAAAAGGAAGGGAAGGGAAAGGGAATGGGAAATGTCCATTTTATGTGGTGTTTGTTATGTTCAGAATAAAAACAAAGGATTAGCCAAGTCTCTTTCTCATTCACTTTCTCACTTTAGGCTGAGATATGGGATACTTAGAGGACAATAATGTTTAAACTACCCACCTCATGGGGTTATTGTGAGAATGAAAAATGAGGTAATAATTGTGAAAGTGCTTCAGATGGCTATAAAAATATCAGGTATTGTTGGCAACAATCACTTTTGCAATGCTGGTGTTTGGGGTGGTCCAGTATCTCTGTAATCTCCTGGGGGAGAAAGAGTACATAGAGATAAATGTAACACAAGGTAGAAAGTTATGTGGGTGAAGGAAAGATTCAGACAAAATAGTCTAGGTCAATACTTGAGGGGAAAAAGGATGCTTTCTATTGAGCGGATCAGGGCATGGTTTGCCCTTCAAGGTTTGCATTTATGTGAGATAGTTTACCCCATTGTCTCTCCCTTTCTCCTCCCAATATATTCTTCTCTCACCCCTTAATTTTATTTTTTTGAGATATCATCTCTTCATATTCAACTCACTCTGTGCCATCTATCCATCCATCTATCCATCCATCTATCCATCCATCTATCTATCTATCTATCTATCTATCTATCTATCTATCTATCTATC
>NW_027186452.1:0-38234 GCF_028583685.1 Petaurus breviceps papuanus | reverse complement strand
ATCTATCTATCTATCTATCTATCTATCTATCTATCTATCTATCTATCTATCTATCTATCTATGTATTTATCTATCATCTATCTATCTATTACTTATCTATTTCCTCCAAATACCTGAATACTGAGAAAGGTCTCATGAGTTACAAATACCATCTTTCCATGTAGAAATGTTAACAGTTCAATTTTAATAAGTCCCTTATGATTTCTCTTTCTTGTTTACATTTTCATGCTTCTCTTGAGTCTTGTATTTGAAAGTCAAATTTTCTATTCAGCTCTGATCTCTTCAGCAAGAATGATTGAAAGTGGGGCGGCTAGGTGGTGGAATGAGTAGAGCACTGGCCCTGGAGTCAGGAGGACCTGGGTTTGGATCCGGCCTCAGACACTTGACACACACACACACACACACACACACACACACAAACAAACAAAAAAAACCTAGTCATGTGACCTTGGGAAAGTCACTTAACCCCAATTTCCCTACCCTCCCCCCTCCAAAAAAAAAGAAAAAAAGAATGATTGAAAGTCCTCTATTTCATTGAATGTCCATCTTTCCCCTGAAGTATTATACTCAATTTTGCTGGGTAGGTGATTCTTGGTTTTAATCCTAGCTCCTCTGACCTCCAGAATATTATATTTCAAAACTTTTGATCCCTTAATGTAAAAGCTTCTAGGTCTTGGGTTATCCTGATTGTATTTCCACAATATTCCAATTGTTTCTTTCTGGCTGCTTGCAATCAATATCTTCTCCTTGACCTGGGAACTTGGAATTTGGCTACAATATTCCTAAGAGTTTTCCTTTTGGGATCTCTTTGAGGAGGTGATTAGTGGATTCTTTCAATTTCTATTTTACCCTCTAGTTCTAGAATATCAGGGCAGTTTTCCTTGATAATTTCTTGAAAGATGTTGTCTAGGTTCTTTTTTTTGATCATGGCTTTCAGGTAGTACAATAAATTTTAAATTATCTCACTTGGATCTATTTTCCAGATTGGTGGTTTTTCCAATAAGATATTTCACATTGTCTTCTATTTTTTTTTGTTCTTTTGATTCTGTTTTATAATTTCTTGATTTCTCAGAAAGTCATTATCTTCCATTTGCTGCATTCTAATTTTTAAGGAATTATTTTCTTCAGTGAGTTTTTAGACCTCCTTTTCCATTTGGCCAATTCTTTTTAAGGTTTTCTTCTCCTCATTGATTTGCTGGACCTCTTTTGCCATTTGGGTCAGTCTATTTTTTAAGGTATTATTTTCTTCAGTATTTTTGGGGGTCTCTTTTAGCAGACTGTTGACTTGTTTTTCATGATTTTCTCTCTTCACTCTCATTTCTCTTCCCAATTTTTCCTCTACTTATCTTACTTGATTTTCAAAATCCTTTTTGAGTTCTTCCTTGACTTGCAACCAATTTATATTTTTCTTGGAGGCTTTTGATGTAGAAGGTTTGACTTTGTTGTCTTCTTCTGGTTGTATGTTTTGTTCTTCTTTGTCACCAAAGTAAGATTCTGTAGTCTGACTTTTTTTATGCTGTTTATTTATCTTTCCAGCCAAACACTTGATTTTCTAACTCTCTGTGAAGGCGGGACTCTGCTTCCAGTGTAAATGGGTGTGGGTGTGGATATACTGTCCCAAGTTTCTGGGGCTTTGTATCAGCTGCTGGATCCCCCATTGTCTGTGGGCACAGAGCACTGGAAGTAGCTATTGCCTCCGTGACTGCTGCTGCAACCATCTCCACTGCCCCAGCTCTGAGGCAAGACCAAAAGCTCCTCTTTCACCCAGGTCCCACAGAGTTCTCCCACTGACCTTCTATGCTGTTCCTGGAGTTTTTGGGTTGAGGAGTCTGGAAATTGCCATAGCTGCCAGTGATTTAGTCCCCTAAGGCCTGCTCTGGTCTTGTTGTGCCTGTCATAGCCCACACTGTACTGCTCTGTGCTTCCAGCCCAGTGTAATATACCTTTCCTGTCAGTCTTCTAGGTTGCTGGGCTGAAGATGTGTTTCTGTCGTTTTGTGAATTCTGCATCTCTAGAATTTGTTTAGAGTCATTTTTTTGTAGGTATTTGGAGGGGTTGGGGGAAAACTCAAGCAAGTTCCTGTTTTTACTTTGCCATCTTAGCTCCGTCCCACTAGTTTTCAGATTTCTTTCTTTTTTTTTTAAACAATATTTTCATTCTGAACTTAACACGCATCAAATAAAGTGGTGAATTCCATATACATAGTAGAAAAACAATAACAAAAAGATTGTACATGAAACTAAGAATTTATATTATGTCTGGCTCATTTTTCTTTCTTTTTTTTCATTTTTCAAGTGCTTTATTAACTTCTGATTTACATCATTAATTTATGCCCGATTTTGAGTTGCAAATTTTCTCCCTGTTTTTCCCCTACCCACCACCCCAGAATAGCAGTCCCACAGTATATCCCCTCTTCCAATCTGCTCTGTCCCATATCTTCTCCCATACCCCCTTCGACTTTTCCAGTAGGGCATGGTGGATCTCTATGCCCCAGTGCCTGTATATCTTCTTTCCCAATTACATGTAAGATAGTATTAATAATAGTATATATGTATATATAATTGTAAACATTTGATTTTAAAACTTTGAATTCCAGATTCATTCCCTTCCTCCCTTGTCACCCACCCTTACTGGGAAGATAAGCAGTTCAGTATAGATTGTACATGTGTAGCTAATGCAAAACATTAACATAGTAGATATATTGTAAAAAACTGACTATATTTCCCTCCCTTGTATCCCACCACCCACTTGTTCTATTCTCTACTTTGATCCTGTCCCTTTTCAAAAGTGAGTACTTCCAACTTCCCTCCCCCCCAGCCTGCCCTCCCTACCATTATCCCCCCTCTCATCCCCTTCCCCATACTTTCCTGTAGGGAGAGATACCCTATTTAGTGTGTATTTCATTCCCTCCCTGAGCCAAATTCAACGAGAATAAGGTTGACCCATTCCCTTTTGCCTTCCTATTTTTCTCCTCCTTTGTAACCTTTTACCCTTGCCTCTTCTTTATGAGATAGTTTACCCCATTCTCTCTCTCTCCACCTCTTCTCTCACCTCTTAATTTCCCCTTTTAAGTATCATCCCTTCCTATTAAATTGGTCCTGTGCCCTCTATCTATGTATACCTGTAAGCATATATACACACATTCACACATGTATTCATATGCCCGTATACCCTCTGATATATATATGTATATATATATACACACATACATATTTCTATTCCCTTCAACTATTTTCATACTGAAAAAAGTTTCATCAGTTACAATTATTGTTTTTCCATGTAGGAATGTTAATAGTTCAACTTTGATCAGTGGCTTATGATTTCTTTTCCCTGTTTACCTTCTCATGCTTCTCTTGCTTCTTGTATCTGAATGTCAAATTTTCTATTCAACTCTGGTTTTTTCATTAAGAATGCTTGAAAGTCCTCTATTCCACTGAATGACCATATTTTCCCCTGAAACATGATACTCAGTTTTGCTGGGTAGGTGATTCTTGGTTTTAATCCCAGCTCCTCAGCCCTCCAGAATATCCTATTTCAGGCCCTTCGATCCCTCAGTGTAGAAGCTGCCATATCCTGTGTTATCCTGATTTTGTTTCCACAATATTCAAATTATTTCTTCCTGGCTGCTCATAGTATTCTCTCCTTGATCTGGGAATTCCAGAACCTGGCTATAATATTCCTAGGAGTTTTCTTTTTGGGATCTTTTTCAGGAGGTGATTGGTGGATTCTTTCCACCTCTATTTTGCCTTCTGCTTCTAAAACATCAGGGCAATTTTCCTTGAGAATTTCTTGGAGGATGATTTCTAGGTTCTTTCCCTCATCATGGCTTTCAGGTAGTCCAATAATTTTTAAAGTCTCTCTCCTGGATCTAATATCCAGGTCAGTGGTTTTCCCCATGAGATATTTCATATTGCCTTCTATTCTTTCATATCTGTTTAACATCATCTTCATTTCTTTTAAAGTCACTAGCTTTCCTTTGCTCCAATCTAAATCCGAGGGAACGATTCTCCTTATTGAGCTTTTGAGCTTCTTTCTCCATCTGGCAAATTCAGCTTTTCAAGGCATTCCTCTCCTCATTGCCTTTTTGAGCCTCTTTTGCCATTTGAGTTAGTTTGTTTTTTAATGTATGATTTTCCTCAGTCAGGCTGTTGACTCTCATTTCGTAATTTTCTTGCATTGTTCTCATTTCTCTTCGCAATTTTTCCTCCACTTCTCTTATCTGATTCTTAAGGTCCTCTATGGCCTGTAATCAGCTCGTATTTTCTTTTGAAGCTTTTGGTGCAGGAGTTCTGACTTCACTGTCTTCCTCCTGTTTCATGCTTTGCTCCTTTTTATCCCCAAAATAGGAGTCTAATGTTGGAGTCTTCTGTTTGTTTTACTTCCTTTGTCTAATCATGTTGCCCCTCAGTCACTTGACTCCTGGGCTTTTTGCCACAGTAGGATTCTGCCACCAGACAGGGGAGCTTTCATCCCAAACGCTGGGGTTTTCTCAACTGCCGGAGGTATTAATTGGGTGGCCTCTCTGAGGCCTCCACACCCTCTGGCAAGCTGGTCATGCACCCCAGAACCTCCACTCTAGACCACAATCCAGATCCAAGCAGGTTAAAGCAAGAGCGATTACCACTCAGACTGGTCACTTGGTCCCTCTACAGTCTGCAGGCCAGGAGCTGAAGCTGCCACATGGCACTGGCTGCACCAAGGAGTCACAGCAGCTTCTTGCCCTGGGGGCAAAAGCCAAGCACTCCCACTTAATGGGTCCCAAAGTCCACAATTCACTGACCTCTCACTTTGTCCTTCACATCTATGTGTTGATAAATCTGGAGTACCTCCAGCTGGCGGCTGGTCAGGCCCACCCTGGGACTAAAACCTCAGTTCACGAGTGGTTGGGCTTGGCTCCCAGAGTGCTGTGCTGGCCGATTCCTGCTGGCCTGCCGGGCTGTCCTCAGTGGGAGGTTTGCTTCTCTGTGTCATTTTGTGGGTTCTGCAGCTCCAAAGTTTGTTTAGAATCCCCTTTTTACATGGATTGGGGAAGGTGGAAGCTGGAGCATGGGGAGGTCATGCTTTTTCTCTGCCATCTTGACCTAGTTTTCAGATTTCTAAAGAAATTGCTACTGCTGGGAAGTCTTTTACTGAAAGTGACTTCCTAAAGAAGTGCTTACTGATTGCATTTTCTGGATTATGTCCCAATAGAAAAAGGTGTTTTTGAGAAATAGCTTAATCATTAATTATACCTTTACATGGAAAGTGAGCTGCTAAAAACCTATCTATGGCTTGAAGAAGTTTAGCCTATTTTAATTTTGGCCCCTACCTACTGCCAAGTTGTATAAGTCTACATTAGAAGGAAAAAAAAAGCAAAAACAAAAATAAAAGTTTGGTCATTTTTGCTCATGATCACTTCAGGACATCAGGGCCAGTGCCAGAATTGAGGTAGGGAATTAAAACACTATCAGTAAAAAGTTTCAAAGAATTATGTTGAGTCAAACAAATAACCAATTCCCCTAAACTCTTGGAATTTCAGCTTCCTTCTCTATTATAGACTCCTTTATGCCATAAACATAGTATGGAATCAAGACCCTATCTTATTTGTGTTTTTAGAGAGTTTTACATCACTGCAAAGACCTATGGATTAATAGCCATTGGTAACATGAAGAAACTATAGGGAAAGAAAGCTGCACTTAGGTCGGTCAGGCAATGGAAAATACTGATCAATTTGTAATATTTGTTCCTAGAATATTTCAATTAAAGCTGAGTCATTGTGTTCTACTAACCATAATTTCATCAGAATTCTAATTTTTTGCTTCCCTCTCCCAGCATTGTACTACCTCCAATTCATCTTCAACATTGTACCAGCCCCAATCCAGCCTTTGTAAACCAATTGTAAGACTGTAATTTGGCCAGCCATTCACCACATAGAAGAACATGGCTGTGAGACTTGCTTGTGTGTCCATTGTCCAATTCTACCCTTGTGTACATAAATAATAAAGATGACTTGGAGAAATTAGGAAAATGCATAATATTAAATAAATTCTTCAACACTAGTAAGCACTAGGGACAGAACCTGGATTGTGTCTGGTCCTCTGGTTTCAAGGTCAAGGTTCTTTCTATTGTATCACATTGCCTCTGATTCTTAAAAACTTTCCTTGTATTTAATCTATATGACCAATATTGATTAAGTGCTACCGTCAGAAGTCTTTTTGGGATAGTCCAGAATGAATTGGTTTTTTGAATATCATTGTTAGAGGAAGATGAAATGAGACCCTCATAAGTCATAACTTATAATTTCTAGATCATAGGTAAACAAGGAGGTTTAGTTGGCCAGAATTAAGTTTCCTTAAACAGAAATATTAAATGCATTAATTACTGCCAAAATACAATAAAATCATATTCAATAATGGGCTTTTGAAGAAAGGATTAAAATTTAATTGAAGATAAAATAACTTAATCCTAAAGAAATAATGGATCAACCAAAAAATCATAGGAAGAGGAAATGATTTCATTAGGACCTCATAGTATCTATCTAAAACCAAGAGCCATAAGTACACATAATGGAGAAAGGCTGGTGGACTTTATAATAAGATTAGGAGAAAAGTGAATGTATCTATTATTATCACTATTATTTAACATAATGTTATAAGAATAGTAAATAGCTATAAGACAAGAAGAAGAAGAAAATAAGGGAGTATACATGGGCAAAGAGGAAACAAAGCTATTTCTTTTCACAGAGAACCTAAGAGTTACCAGAATAATTAACTAAAACAATAAAAAAAACCTCAGCAAAGTTTATGAATAGAAAATAAATTTACACAAATCATTATAATTTGTGTATGTTACTAGTAAAACCCTAGGAAAAAAACCCTAAAAACTAGAAAGAGAAAATTCATTAAAAATCTGGAATGATATTGGAATGTCCATATACTAATGGGAACTATCTGACTAATATTACAAAATACTTTTTTTTTAATAAATAAACATATCAATAGTGATTACTCACAGCAGGCCATGATGATATAATAAAATAATAATACTAACCAAATTAATTTACTTATTTAGTGTTATACCAATCAAACTACCAAAGGATTACTTTATACAGCTAGGAAATGTAATATACAGAAATTATTGTAAATATTTAGTATCAGCTAAGAAACAGAGAGATTAATCAGTGGAACAGGTTAGGTATACATCATAAAGAAACAAAAGAAACTAGAAGCCTAGTGTTTGATAAAGTCAAAGACCCTAGCCACTGGGATAAAGTTTCAATGATTCAACAAAAACTCATGAGAAAACTGGAAAGCAGTGTGACAAAAATTAAGTATATAGATCAATACTTCACATCATATATCAAGATAAAGTCTAAATTGATACATTACTTAGGTATAAAAGATCATCACATCATTAACAAATTAGAGGACCAAGGAAGAGAATACCTTTCAGATCTATGAATGGGAGAGGAATTTATCGTCAAACAAAGGATGAAGAGGATCACAGAAAATCAAACAGATACTTGTGACTACATACATTAAAAAAATTCTCACAAAACGCAAGTGGTTAAAATTAGAAGACAAACATTTAAATGGGAACAGATCCTTACAGAATATTCTCAGATAAAGATCTCATTTCCAAGATATGTGCGGAGTTTATTCCAATCTATGAGAACAAGAGCCATTCCTTCACTGGTAAATAGTCAAAGGATATTAATAGGCAGTTTGAAAAATTTCAAATCCAAGTTATGAACAGTCACATGAAAGAATGCTCTGAGTTACTATTAACGAGATAAGTACAAATTTTTACTCTGAGGGTTCACCTCATGTCCTCAGATTCATAAAGATGACCAAAAAGGAAAATGAAAATTGTTGGAGGGGCTGTGGGACAGCAGGCATAGTAATACACTGTTGGTCTAGCTAAGAATTAGTCCAACCATTCTCTGGAAAACAATATGGAATTATGTTACCAAAGTCACTAACCACCAATGCCAATATTAGGCCTATAGCCCTAAAGAGATCAAAGAAAAAAGAAAAGGACCTGTATGTACAAAAATAATTGGAGTATCTCTCTTTATTATAGCAAAGAACTGGACATGAAGGGGGTGCCCATCAATCAAAGAATAGTGGAATAGATTATGACATACAAGGGTAATGGAATATTATTGATGAAAGAGATTTTTTTTTTAGAAACCTGGAAAGACTTGTATGAACTGATGCAGAGTGAAGTGAGCAGAATCAGGAAAAAACACAATAGCAATAACCTTTCAAAGAAAAAAAAGACTTAAGGATTTTGATTAGTGTAATAACTAATCATGACTACAGAGGGCAGATGATGAAGCAATCTGTCTACCTTCAGGGAGAAAGGTAATGAACTCAAAATTCAGAATAAGACAGTCATTTTCAGCTATGGCCAACACCCTATGCATATTTGTTATAATGGTTTTGTTTTTGATTCCTTTTTTTCTGAATGGCAGTAGGTGGGAGTGAGAAGAAGGTTAGGAGAAAAGGCCAGAAAAAAAGGGAAAAGAAAAGAAAAAGGGACATTAAAGCACATTTTATAACATGCAAAGAAAAGAACTGAAGGAAAGTCAGAAAGAATTAGAGAAAATCATGGTAGCTTTGAAAGTTGCATTTCCAATTTATCAAATTTTATATATGACATATTAATATACTATAAAATAACTACACTTAATATATTTTTAAAGAAAAGCAACCTTTACATAACAGATTTTCTTTTTTTTTTTTTTAAAGCAATTGGGGTTAAGTAACTTGCTCAAGGTTACACGGCCAGTTATTATTTCTGGGTGTGGTGCTGAGTATCTGAGCCCAGATTTGATCCAGGTCATCCCGACACTGGAGCCGGCACTCTTACTCACTGAGCCATCTGGCCGCCCCTAAGCAATTGGGGTTAAGTAACTTGCTCAAGGTTACACGGCCAGGTGTTTCTGGGTGGGTGCTAAGTGTCTGAGCCCGGGATTCGATCTCCAGGTCTTCTCAACACTGGAGCCGGTGCTCTTACTCGCTGTGCTACCTGGCCGCCCCTTACATAACAGATTTTCAGTCTCATGTACAATTCTCTTTTTAAGGCAGCTAGGTGGCATGGCAGATATAGTGCCTGGTCTGGAGTCAGTAAGACCTAAGTCCAAATCTGGCCTCAGACACTGACTAGTTATGTTATTCTGGGTGAGTGCCTTGCCCCTGTTTGCCTCAGTTTCCTCATATGTAAAATGGGGATAATAATAGCACCCACCTCTCAGGGTTGTTGTGAGGATCAAATAAGATAATAATTTAAAGCCCTTGGCACAGTGCTTGGAACATAGTAAGTGCTATATAAATGTTAACTATAAATGGCAGCTAATGGGCAGAGCATGAGACTTGAAGTCAGGAGTTCCTGAGTTTGAATCCCGCCTTAGACACTTACTAGCTGTGTGACTTAGGGAAAGTCCCTTAATTTCTTTGTGTCTCAGTTTCCTCATCTATAAGATGGGGATAATAATAAGCTATATACTTAGCTAGGCCAACAGTGTATTAGCTGAGTTGTTTTGAGGATCAAATAAGTTAACATATGTTAAGTATTATGCAAATCTTAAAGCATTACATAAATACTAGATGTTATAATTATTTTTCTTTTCTATTAGGTATATGCTCATTTTATTTGGTGTTTAAGTCAAGAAGGAAGAAAAACTCAAAAGGTAGGAGAAAGTATCTGAGGGTTCTGGATTCTCCCCTACCCTTGTTTTGGAGAGGAATCAGATTGTATCTCAGGGATATGGGGAGACATACCTTGGTGAGGCGGCTGCTGCTACCACCCTAGTAGCCCTTGAGGCCCTGAAGATGGTAGGATTTTTTTAAGACTAATGCAGTTTATGATAGGGTGGGGTTGGTGGCTTGCTTACTCCAGCAGCCAGTTAAATCCCTGTACTGCCCAGGGAGATGCTGTCAAAACAATTTACTTGTTCTAGCAAGTGGTATTGGGGTAGGGGAACACCGGGTTAGTTCCCCTTATGTGTGGGTTAAAAGGAAGGAGTATTTAGGTAGGTAGTTCTCTGCCAATGGTGCTGCTATACATATGTCAAATTGGTTGAATTTTGGTAATATGCACTGTGCAGAATATATAAATTAATAGGTAGTTGTCATGAGGACCAGGGCTGTGGTTCAGCTGCTGTGGTCTGGGGTTTCTCTATGTTCTCCTCTGTAGTAATTGTTTGGTTTCTGACTTCTGACTCCTAGGAAAAGGTAGGAACTCATGTGATATATCTGTTTTCTCTCGGTATCTATATGTAGGTGGCTTCTTTTGTCAACCAGCCACACAAGTGCTAGAGTTATACATGTTCTATGTCCTAGGCCACTTTATGTCCTTTGAGAGGTGTTCTCTTCCCCAAACAGACTAGGGGAGCTCAAAAATACCCTATTTAGATAATTGGAATGCCATTAAATCTAATTATAAATTTTCAAATTTTCATCTCTCTCTCTGTCTTTCTCTCCCCCCCCCCTTTCTTTCTTGGTATATGTGTCTATCTTTCTCTCCCCCTTTCTCCTCCCTTCAAACATACATGGTCACTGAATCCTTTCTCAGCTCATTATTTACTCTCTTCATATATATGTATATATTTGCATATATGTATATATAGAAAGTGAATTTTTATTAATATATTTATTTATATATGTATGCATATGCATGTACACACAAACATATACCAGAGAGTGTTATAGTGTGTGCCTCTACAAGTAAAGAAGACCATAAATAGGGCTGGTTGTCACTGGGCTGAATATGACATCACCTCCTTAGTCCTTATCTAGTCTACCTAGGAAATATGGTTCATTCAGTCTTTTGCTCCACCTACTTGACTACATCCCTTCTTTTGCTTTCTCTTTGTGTAGTTTCAATGATCTAATTTTAGTCAAGGTCTAAATTTAAACTCAGAGTTTAATTAGATTAGATTAATAAAAGTAGAATCATTAGTCACATGCAATATGTCACATGTAATGTCACACACATTCTACCCAATTTCTGGAACTAGAGATCATTTCCTTTCTTGAGTTTTATCTCCAATCCCTCCATCAAGCACAGGTTCATCAACCTAGTCCAGAATATCAATCGACCAGCTCCATTTGCATCTAGTTATAGCTAGGGGAGTAGAGCAACATTCCCTTCTACAATTGTATAATAATAACAACTGACATTCCTAGAGTGTTTTAAGATATGCAAAATGCTTTGAATATATTCTTATTTGATCTTCAAAATGACCTTACGAGGAAATTAGTATAGATCACTTGCCTATGATCACTGGAGGGTCAATAATGAAATTGAACCAAGCCTCTCTTGCTTTCAAGTTCAATGGTCTTTTTTTCCTTTATACCATGCTGCCTCTCTGATATTTTATTGTGACTGCAGACACTTCCCCAAAAACATCCCAATGCTATCTACACCTCTTATCCAGCTCCATCCCTCAAAGAACCTTCTCCATAGAACTGCTTAATTCTTTATTCAATCTCCAAGGTCCTAGGATTTAACATCTAACTAGTCATTTAAAAAAAGTTTTGTTGATATCTTTTGTTTTTTACATCAGAGTCTTTTCTAGATACTTCCCTTACTAGTATAACTCTCATTGTAACAAAGGGAAAAAAATCATTTAATCAAAACCCAGCTAATACATCAACATTTGACAGCACATGCAACATTCCACACCCATGGTTTCTCACTGCTCCAATGAAAGGAGGGAGGTGGACTTCCTCATTTTTTCTCCAGGGCCAAGATTTGTCATCATAATTACACAATGTGTAGTTTTCTTTTATTGGTCTTTTTTAGTTTCATTGCTAGTCGTTACCTTCACACATTCTTGATCAAAACAAATGATCTCTGTGCAATGTGCCTTCCTTTCACTGTACCCGGCCCAATTTCCAATCTCCAAGGTGATCAACACCAACTCTAAATACTTCCTGATGCCTTTAAAAAGGCATTGGGGAATAAATGGTAGCTATTCAATAACTCCCCCTCTCAGACAGGACTCTCAGCTTCTCCTTTTATGGTATACCAATTTCTGACCTTATGCCTTCTCCAAAGTTCATCTTCTCCCACTGCTCCCTGGAGAGGTAGAGAGGCATATCTATTCCGCTGGCATGAGGAACTTCTTTTGGACTGAGGACAAAGGTATCAGCAGCCCTTAAAAGTGCTTTTGCATTCAGCGTTGTCTCATTTTTTCCCCCCTGGTGTTCCTCTTGACCAGAGGTGGGGAACCTGTGGCCTTGAGGCTACGTGTAGCCCTCTATATCCTAAAGTGTGGCCTTTTGGCTGAATCGAAATTTTAATAAATTTTTAATTTTTAATAAAAAGATTTGTTCTGTAAAATTTGGATTCAGTCAAAAGGCTGTACTTGAGTGTCTAGAAGGCCACATGTGTCCTCATGGCTGTGGGGTCCCCACCCCTGCTCTTAGCTGTACTTTTCACAAAAGGCTGAGAACCTAGTTCAGCCTTACTCCTCTCTCTGAGATCTGTTTAGGTCACCTCTAAGATTCATGTTGGGGACTAACAACCTTTTCTCATATAACACTTTGGACTTGGGCTTCTGTTGCTTGAGAGATAGGGCATCAAGAAAAAACATCTCAACCTCATCTCTTTGAGGTTGGTAGTGCTGGGACCTATGGGCCAAGGGTCTCAGATCCTCCATATGCAAAATGTGGGACCAGGGCCCTTGTTCTGGGTATTTGATATGTCTTTCTGATAATTTGTGTGGCCATTTCTACTATTGCTTCTCTAAATGCTTCTCTTTCCCAGTTGTCTCCATGGTGATGCTGGGGTTACTTTCACAAAACTATCAATTATGTATACCCTGCTCCCTGTGTCACCCTATACCCCTTATGTGCTTTCTTAAAAAAAAAAAACCTAGAGAATGCTTAAAAAAAAACAACCTAAAATAGATCAGATAAACAGCATGTCAAAATCTTATTACCAGTGTCTCACTACTGCTTTTCCAGATATATGCTCAGTGTGTGTTTATGTATCTGTGTGTCTGGGTCTATGTCTGGATGTCTTGGGGCACATTACTAACACAGTTCATTCTGGAGCAGAGCTCAAGGACTATCCAGAACACAGCAGCTCCACGCTTGTCTAAGCTCTCACCTCAGAAACTTTCTTTTTCCTGTACCTTCTCACTTGATCCCCATCTGAAACACTAGCTCTCCAGTCCTTTGGACTCTGGGGACACCCAAGTTGAAATGTAAATAACTATTCTAAGGAGGTGGTACAGGCATGCAGCTGCCCACAGCTGTTATAGCTAAATCCACAAATACTCAGGCTATTTAGTCAGTGTCAAAAATGTTGCTTTGATACTGGTGATGGTGTGTGGAATAGTGGTAGGAAATCTGGCTCCTAGATGTTTGCAGTGGGATATGTGAAAGATGGTGTGTGGGTTGGTAGCCATGAGTTAGTGAGTTAGCAAAGTGGGTGACTTTGTGATATGGAACTCTGGTAAGTGACTCTGGGCATAAGCATAAGAGTAGAGGAAAGTATGGAGTCCCCGTAGGTTAGGAGTGGGTTTTAAACTGTGGAATTCTGGAGTGAGTAAGTACGAGGACAAAGACTAGCTTGTCTCCACAGGTGCTTCCTGTCTTGAGACTGTACAACTCTTATCCCAAGTGCCCTCACACAGTGATAGCAATATCTGGAGAGCAAAAAGGAAAGAGCTCAACAGATTTTCTATCTGAATAGTGCAGTTCTGAGGCTCTGTTACTCTGTTCATGCGAAATACGAGTACAGGTGGGAGAGAGGGAGAGAATCACGCCAGCAGGGGTACAAATAGTTTGCTGGACATGTGAGTGAGTTCAGTATGAACATGATTGGGCCCAGTAATACTACATGCTTTCCTTTACTACACCCAGGTCAAATTCCAACCTCCTAAACAACCAGCTCTCACCCAGAAGCTATTTCCTGATGTTAGGAAGAATAGGTGTCAGCTATGTGTCCCTATAACCTTAGACTCTTGGCTTCTCTTCCTTCTCTGGCATTCTCAGTGTAACACTTGTATTGCTTCAGAGCTGGACACAGAATGTTCATTTAGGTGATGATGAGGTCAGTCAGTCAATTACAATTTATTAAGCTCTTACTGTGTGCCAAACACTGTGCTTTTGGGGAACAAAGAAGGGCAAAATACAGTGCCTGCTCTGAAGTCTTATAGTCTAAAATGGGGAAGACAACATAAAAAAATAACTATTTACAAACAAGCTATCAACAGAATAAATGAATAATTTATAAACAATTAATAAATCAATTAACATAAGAAGGCATTATCATTGAGGGGGATCAGGAAAGGCTTCCTGAAGAAGGTAGGACTTTAGCTAAGACTTGAAGGAAGTCAAGGAAACTAAGAGGGAGAGATGAAGAGGGACAAAGGAATAGGGGACAGCTGGTGAAAATATCTGGAGGTGGAGATGGAGTGTCTTGTGGGAGGACAAGCAAGAGGTCAGTGTCATTGTTCAATATATTATTATGGGACTGGGGGTTGTCAGGTATAAGAAGTCTGGAAAGGCAGGAAGGGGCCAGTTTATAAAGGGCTTTAAGAGACAAACAAAAGATTTTATATCTGATACTGGAGGTAATAGGGAGTTGCCAGAGATTAATGAACAGGAGTGTGGCATGATTAGATTTGCATTTTAGGAAGAATAATTTCACAGCTGAATGAAGGATGGACTGGGTTGGGGAGAGATTCAAGGCAAGAAGACCATCAGGCTATTACAATAGTTCAGGAAAGAATTGATGGGGGCTTGTACCAGAGTGCTAACAGTGTCAGAGGAGAGCAGGATATGTGTTCAAATGTGTATCTCAGATTCAGCCTAGATCTACATGTTCAAGACTCAGCAACTAAACCAGTCTTCTATTTCTTGAAAATGGGTACCTAGTGGTAGGTATGAAGAGGCAATGTAGGGCAATGAAAAGAGTATTAGAGGGGTTTCATCTCCATACATAAGAGCAGATAGGGCCAGACCAGCCTCCAGGAAGACAAGATATTTCCCAAAGAAGGAGAAGACGAGTTTTAGCCATGGAAGCCAGGATCAAGCAAGGTCTATCTATGCTTTCCAGGAGTATGAGAGTAGACTTTTGATTAAAGCACAAAACTGTAATCCAGAAAGAGACTGAAGATATGAATAAACAGGAGAAAATGCTGAACACAATGAAAAAAATGCTTGGAATGAGAAAAGGTCAAGGGATAAACCCAGAACAAAAGAGTAATGACAGGTCAAAGTAACATTTCAGAGAAAATAATGTGACTACAAGGACTACATCAGAGAAAAGAAATGTGATTTTTTAAAAAATGGAATCAATAGGGAAGAAAGAATGGCAAGGAGAATAAATATTGCAGAACAGTCAGTGGGAAGCTTACCCAAGAATTGAACTCCCCGAAAATTGTAATGGGCCAAACAGAACGAGACCAAATAAGGCAGCAGGAAATATTAAAACAAAGTGAAAAGATTAAAAAAAAGAAGAAAATGTAAGTTATGTAGTGTCAAAAATAACCGACCTTGAAAACATGTCAAGGAGAAATAATTTAAGGGCCATCAGACTACTTGAAAATCATGAGCAAATGTGTGAATATCATAGATGCTACATTTTAAAAAATCATAAATGAAAACTGACCAGGGGGCAGTGAATCAGAGGACTGAGGGAAGATAGAAACAATCTATCAAGCACCTTCTGAAAGAAATTCCAAAAAAGAAAACCTCCAGGAATGTCAGCCAAAATCCAGAGCTTCTAGATCAAAGATTACATTACATTGCAAGTAGTGGAGGGAAGTGAGGCGGGGGAGGGGAGCATCCAAGTGCCAAGGAAGCACAGACAGGATCACATAAGCTTTGCCAGCTTATGTGATAAAGAAGAGAGTTTGGAATATGATATTCCAAGAGGGAAAAACTAAAGGCTTACAGACAAGAATTACCATTTCTTCAACACTGAGGATAATCCTACAAGGGAAAAATAGGATTTTAATGAAATAAAGGACTTCTAAGCATTCCTGACAAAAAGCCAGAGCTGAGTAGAAATTTTGAAATGGAAACAGAGTAGACAAGAAAAACATAGAAAGTTATATACATGTGATCAGTTGTAAGGGACTATGTGAGACCATACTGAGGAGGAATGGACATAACTCATAGTGTTATCTAATAGAGACACATGCCTTGTGGGTATGGTATGGATGATGAGCTAGCAAAAGAACTGAGAAGGACTGGTCAGGCTGACAGCTAGAGAGCTACAAGAGAACAAAGTCACAAAAATCCAGAGAGGAGAGAATATCCAGGAGAGGGTAATCAACTATGTCAAATTATCAAGAGATCAGGAATGATGAGTCTTGAGAAAAGGACATTAGATTTCACACACACACACACACACACACACACACACACACACACACATCTTTAGTAATTTTGAAGGGTGCAGTTTCCTTTGAGTGATGAAATCAGAAGCCAGAGACTACAGAAGACAGTGAAGGGGGAAGAAATAGAGGGCAATGAGTCTCAGAAGAGAATTGTAGTCTAGGACATCTATAGTTTTCTTGTTCTTGTTCTCTTTACCTTCCACCCCATAATCAAGTGGTCAGAACTAATGAGTTTGTCACAGAAGGGCTTACCCCACTTGGCATACTATAGTGTAGAGAAGTAAAGTCAAACTCAAATAGAAATGTGAGCCACTAAACAGATACATGAGGCAGCCAGGCATGGAATCAGAAATACTCATCTTCCTGAATTCAAATCTGGCCTCAGACACTTACTAGCTGTGTGACCCTGGGCAAGTCACTTAACCCTATTTGCCTCAACTTTCTCATCTGTGAAATGAACTGGAAAAGGAAATGGAGAACCATTCTTTGCCAAGAAAACCCCACATGGGGACGCAGAGTCAAACTGACTAAACATCAAATAACAGCAAACTGATTCATAAGGATATAGTGACATATTGACTTAGAAAATCACATATTAACATTATTTATGTTCTGTTGTATTTTTATTTGTTCTGTTAACTATTTCCCAATTACATTTTAATCTAGTTCCTCACACTGTGTGTGACACTCCTGGATAGAGGGAGAACTTGGTAATTGATAGAGAAACAGGATAAAGAGGAGAAGACTGGGTTAGCCTGATGCCCCTGCTGAAAATAAAGGAGAGAAACATTTGGAAGAAGGGTCGTCGTAGCCATGTGACTCCTCCATAGGACTGCAGGATGTTGTGGCCTTTAAGAGCTTCCAATCTCACAGGACTTTAAGGAATGCAAACCACTTCCTCATGACCCTATGAGGTAAGTAGTGAAGAATAACTGTTATTTTAAAGAAGGTGAAAGTGAGACAGAGCAATTACATGACTTGTAGCTAGTAAGTTACAGAACCAGCACTTGAATCCAAAGCTTTAGACTCTAAACCTTTTGAGGTTCAGGGAACCATAAAATGTTGAGGTTTAGGGTTTAGGGGTGCTAGAGACCCGAAAATACCAACACGCCGGATCCTGCCAAATGAATTTGACTCAAGTCTTCTCTCAGTCAAAATAAAGCAAAGTTTATTAAAGATTCGCCGTAATGGGTAAACTCTTAAGGAGCCTAAGTATCTGTGATGCTTGTAGTGGACAAGCAGGCCAGCATAATTTAACACAGAGTTAATCTGTGCTAGATTGAATTCTCAGCCCCTTCATGGAGGCAAGATGGATCTTACATACAGAAAGATTGTGGGAGGGATCTAGGGGGTTCTAGAGAAGGAGTTTGAGGAGGGTCTTGAGGAGGAGTCTAAGGAGAATCTTTGATGGAACTGAGGTCAGACTCCAGTAATGTGATTAAGGGTGGGAAATAGCTGAAGGCTCCCTGGAGATAACAGACAATGGAAGACTAGGATCCAGGGTGGGAAGTAACTGGACAACGGAGGGCTAGGCTAGGTTAAGAGTAACAGAGATTTGGGCTTAGGATAATGAAAGACTTATGACTTCAGGCAAATGCCTCATCAAATGGAAAGATTCAATCAGAATTCAAGCGGTTTCCCAGAGTCTGTACCTCATCAAACCCAGTTCTCTTCTCCCAAACACTCTTCTATTCCCGACTTTCAAATAAGAAAGCATGGTGGGCACTACCATCCTTCTAGTCCTCTGGGTTCATAACCTCACAATTTCCCCCATCCTTTCTTCTCACTCATTTTGAATCAGCTACCTAGAAATGTTGATCCCATCTAATAATGTCTTTTCCATCCACCCTTTTCTTTTCACCCACTACCATAGTCTCTCCCCTCTCCAATCTGTCTCTTCCATGTAGCTGTCAAATGGATAACTCTAAAATACAGAGCTGACATTTGTTTTCTGTCCAAGAAGGTTAAGGGGCTCCTTTTCGTCTCTGGGATCAAATACAAATTCTTCTGTTCTGTGTTTAAAGCCTTAACTCCAACTTACCTTCCCAGGCTTCTCTTCTTCATGTTTCTCTCCTGCACATTCTCTGGGTCTTAACCAAACTGGCCTATAAGCTATTCCTTGTCATTGAT
The DNA here is from genome assembly GCF_028583685.1 of Petaurus breviceps papuanus. Lineage (NCBI taxonomy): Eukaryota > Metazoa > Chordata > Mammalia > Diprotodontia > Petauridae > Petaurus > Petaurus breviceps. Next base: position 19,759 of record NW_027186452.1, on the reverse strand, counting down.
GCAGGTTGTCCCCCATGCTTGGGATGTGTGCCTTCCTCATTTGTGCCTTTTCAAAACCCTGGCTTCTTTCAAGGTTTGACTCCAAGGCCACTTCCAGTTTTTAGTATACTCCTCACCCTTACGCTCCCACCAGAAATTACTTTGCATATATTTTTTGCAGTTATTTATTTATTTTATTTGTACTTCCCCTTCTCAAGGGAATGGAATGTTTTGCCTTTTTATCTACAGTCAACCCTCAGCATTACCGTGTTTAACTTTCTGGACTTCAAGCATTAGGGTGATTTTATTAGTAACCTCATTTTGATTTTTGAGCTGGCATCTGTGCACATTTGTGGCTGTGCAAAGTAGAGAAGAAAAAACTGAGAGGCATGATGCATGCAAGTATGTGAAGTGGCTGGTATCCTACTAAGTGCTTCCCAGGTCTTGTTTACCCTCCCATTGTGGAGTAAAGAGCTTCCTGTGCATTCATTGTATATTTTCACTGTTTGACTTTAAAACCCAAGTTTTGTGTTGCAATTATGTCCCCAGGCTGTAGTGCAAATCCAAAGTCAGTGATACAGCATGGTGAGAAAATATAAGTGTTAGAGAGACTTCATGCCAGAATGTCTGCAGCTACTGCCTCAAGTTTGGTGTTAACAGGTTAAGGATTTGTTATATCCACAAGGAGGAGGAAAAAGTATTCATAAAAATGCTCATAAATCCACCAGCTGCAAAGGACAGAGTATTGGAGGTGATGTTGAGACCACACCGGTCTCGGCTCTTTCTGTCAGAAGTTCCCTTGGATTTCAGAGGGTGGCCAAGGTAGAGGGGTTTACAGCATGCAGTATGGCATACCTTACAATGTCCTCATATTACCATCTGACACAGTGGAAGGTAAGATTGAGGTTTAAAAAGTCTTAGTTTTAGGAATTTCATTTGCTATACAGTGTCTATGGTACTATAGATTTCATGTGTTATGAAAAGTGAATGTTTGAAATCAGTGTTTTGGCTCTTTTTTTGGGGGGAATGTTAGCACAAAAGGTCACAGAATTCTAGGGAATTACTAGTGAGAAAAAATGTTTTGCATGTCACCAATTTTATTTTGTGTAATAATTTTATTTTGTGGGTTATTTCATAGTTACTGTGTTAGGAAAAGTGCATATTATAGAATTAACATTTTGTTATAAAGAATTGTATGCAGAAGAAGTGTACTTTTAGCAATCTCTAGTGAAAGACTATGGTTTTTGGCAGTCCTAGGGGAACTTAACCCCTTATTTTCCTTAGGTTTAATGTATCAACATTTGTATTTTACTTTCATGCCATTTCCACTTAGAAAGTTGAGGATTGACTGTATTTGCTTTTTTGTCTCTTTTTGCTTATTTATTTTGCCCAGAGGCAGCGGGTGGTGTAGGTGATAGAGTACCGGGCCTAGAGCCAGAAAGACCTGAATTCAAATTTGGTTTCAAACAAATACTAGCTCTGTGACTCTGGGCAAGTCATTCACCTCTGTTAGCCTCAGTTTCCTTATCAGTAAAATAGAGATAATAATAGGGTTATTGTGAAGATCAAATAAGACAATACTTATAAAGTACTTAGTACAGTGCCTGGTACATACTAGACACTAAATAATAACTGCTTATTCTCTCTATACCACCCCCTCCCTATCCCCACTCAGCATCTGGCATAGTGTCTGCCACACAAAGGAGGCACATGCTAAATATTTGTTGGTGGGGTAGCTAGGTGGCACAGTGAGTAGAGCACTGGCCCTGGAGTCAGGAGGACCTCAGTTCAAATCCAGCCTCAGACACCTGACACACTTACTAGCTGTGTGACCTTGGGCAAGTCACTTAACCCCAAATCCCTTGCCTTCCCCCCTCCAAAAATTAAAAAATAAATACTTGTTGGTTCATTACATCACTTTGTTTTGTCACTCAGTTCAGATGAGGTAATTTCACTAGAACATAGTAATCTGCTCTTTAGAAAAAGATTCTTTAAAAGGCTGAAAATATGCATTAAAAGTCTCTGTGGTGTCATAAAGGTGTTTCAAAAATTCATTTAATGCAAGGTGAGAATCATTCTTTATCTATTCTATTGAGCAGAATCTCTTTGACTCACTAGAATCTACCCCTCCCTCTCCAACCATCTCTTCAAGATGGAACTCATTGTCCTCTGCATATGCTGAGCTCTTTCCTGTCTGTGGCTCAGATGGTCTCTCTTTGCCTAGAATGTTCTAAATTTTTTCCTCTGCCTATCCCAGTCTCTACCCATCTTTCTATGCCCAGGTCAAATACCACCTTTTGCAAGAAGCCTTCCTTTCACTCTTCCAACCCAAGATAATCTTTCTTTTCTCTGAATTCAGTTAGTGGTCACTGTCTGTACCAGTCATCTTGACCCTTAATAATTTATTGTTATAGCAGGAGTGCTAATGGAAGCTCTGAGTACTGTTACTACAGGGTTTGTATGGCTACTTAGCAATTCCACCTGCATAAATCTCATTTTTGTCTCTGCTGTAACCTTTTTTTTTTTTTTAAGCAATTGGGGTTAAGTAACTTGCTCAAGGTTACATGGCCAGTTATTTCTGGGTGTGGTGCTAAGTATCTGAGCCTGGATTTGATCCCCAGGTCATCCCAACACTGGGGCCGGTGCTCTTACTCAGTGAACCACCTGGCTGCCCCTTGCTGTAAACTTCTTGAGAGCAGGGGACTATGTGCAATACCCACATTGTCTCTCCAATGGGGCTTGTCCAATGTAACTGCCCAGTGAATACTTAGTGAATTGAATTGGGCAACTTTGTTTCAATTCAGAATGATTCATTCATTTATTCAATCTTTCTTATTAATCCATCTGTAATGTCTGAGGCTTTTCATCCCTGACGTTCTGTGATTCATTCACCCAGCAAATACTTAACACCAACTATAATAACAAATTTCTTATTATGAACTTACTTTTATTATGAACTTAACAAAAATGAACATTTCAACATTCCAAGGATAGGAAAGAGGATTATATATGGAATTGACCTGTTACAATGCAACTTTTAAAAGTTAAGTATATTAAATTAAATTTAACACGAAGCAACAAAACTGTCCTGCTTGACTCTCTTCTGAGCTTCTTTCTCTATTCAGTTTTCTTCTGTGTATTAAAAAAAATGTTTCATGGCTGTTTGTTTTTAATAACTCACATCCCATGTTTTCTCCTCAACAATCCTATGAGGGAGAGATACGAATATTATCACCCCCATTTTATAGGTGAGGAAACTGAGGCCCAGAGGAGAAATGGATTGAAATTGAAACCAGGAGGCCTAAGAGTTCTGATCCTAAGCCTTGGGCACTTTCTACCAAGTCATGCAGCTTGGTAATTATGATGGTTCAGATTTTGCTTAGAATTGAAACAATTACTCAGTCATGCATACTTCAATTAAGTGAGAGTACAGAGAGTGAAACAATGGATGGGTAGGACTTTCTTTGAGTGAAGGTGTCAGAATGAAAAATGGCAATTTCTAATTGCATCTAAATTCTCCCTCTGTTCCAGGAGAATGGTTCCTAATGGCAGTTGCAAGTTGAAATTTAACCAGGAAACCAGAGAAATATTCCAAGGAGACCTCTCACACTTCTTAATACTAAATACTGCCAAATAGAATTAAAAATTAAGTGAGATGTTGTTCTCAGCATTCTCAACATTCTCAGATGTAAGTCACCATCCTTTGCTATTTTCTGTGCTGTGCACCAAACATGACTTATGTTAAGCAATCTATTCAATTTTGCATATGAAGATATTGACTCAAAACCCCCCATCATTAAATCTATCTTTTCAGCTAATTTATCATATTCAGAGCATTAGTTAAATGGGGTTGCAATTCTTAGACTTTTTTGTTGTTCCAAAAGTCTCCCCTTCCACCTTTACCCCCTCTCCTCCCCATTCCAAGACTGGCTTCCTTCCCTGATGTAACAGGAACCTCCCACATTCTGGTAAACAGATGAAAAAGGAATAAAGAGAATAGAGAGGAGGGGGCAGCTAGGTGGCACAGTGAATAGAGCACTGGCCCTGGAGTTAGGAGGACCTGAGTTCAAATCCGGCCTCATACACTTAATACTTACTAGTCGTATGGCCTTGGGCAAGTCACTTAACACCAACTGCCCTGCCTTCCCCCTCCAAAAAAAGGGCAAAAATAAATAAAGAGAATGGAGAGGAGAAGGACCAAGTCTGGGGATGAGACTCCTAGCTTCTCTTCCTTTTGTTCTTATTCAGTTGTATCTGATTCTTCTTGACCCCATTCGGGGTTTTCTTGGCAAAGATGCTGGAATGATTTGCCATTTCCTTCTCCAACTCATTATACGGATGAAGAAACTGAGGCAAATAGGGTTAAGAGACTTGCCCAGGGTCACACAGCAAATAAGTAGCTAAGGCCTGATTTGAACTTAAGTCTTCCTGACTCCAGACCCAGCACTCTATGCACTGCACCAATTAGCTGCCTGCTTTATATGCTTTGTGGATTAAAGCAAGTTACTCTCTCCCTCTCTTTCTCTGGGTACTAGTTCCTCCATTTGCAAAATGAAGGGACTAGAAATGTCTACCAGGTACTTTTGTCTATATGGCATCTATCTCTTTATCTCCAGCACTAAGCATAGTGCCTTCTATATGTTACATACATTGGGTGCCTCCTTGCTTCACTGGGCTCTGAGGAAAGTGCTTGGTAAACCCGAAAGTGTTGTAGAAACAGGAGACATGATTACTAGTAATTCACAAAAAAAGTTGACTTTATTGTTGATAAATGGAAAAGAACACTAGAGTTGGAGTCAGAAAATCTGAGGTGGAATCCTGGCTCCACTTTCTATTACCTATGGGACCTAGAGTAGAAGTTACCTAACTTCTCTGGGCCTCAGTTTCCACATTTGTAATCCAAGGGAGAATAGGATTAAGTGATTTTGGGGGCCTTGTCCTGCTCTGACCCATGAATCATAAGGTGATTTTTTTTTGACTCAAATAAACTGGGTTCGATCTTGAAGGGTCCTCATTAACTATGACTTGTTTTACTTTCACCTGGAGAAACTCTGGTAGCATTTGTGTTTGGTTCATTTCTAGGTCTCCTCAGAGGTATTCTGTTCTCCTGAAAGAATTAAATTAACAAGGCATGAAATTTGGGACAGGTTTTTATCAAAATGCACGTAAAGGACAGAGAAGGGGCTAGTATCCTAGGCTGGCTACGAAGAGGAGATTTATAACCCATTTTCACTGGTGAGACCTATTTCTTTCCTCTTTACCCCCTATCTAAAGGTTCAGTCACACAAGTAGCCCACAAAACCTAGTATCAGCTAATCATGCTAGCGCTTGCCCTGCTAGCTTGAGTCTCCAGGATGGTACCATGTCATCTGTTCTCTAGGGTGTGTACTCTCTTTCTCCCTCTCACTCCAATGTCTGCTGCCATTATTCTGGCTCCTGGCCACTGTCCCTTGTATACACTGTCATTTTCTGCATGGTACTGTATACACTGTCATTTTCTGCATGGTACTGTAGCTTGGCTCTGGGAGTCCATGCTAGTAATCTAGTAGCTACTATTTTACTCACTGATACCAGCCAGTCTACATTCCTCAGTGCTGCCATCATTTCAGTCCCTCTATATCCAGCCACCTCTGCCCTGAGTTTTTTGTGTTCATGTGTCCTTGGTCCTGTGGCATCATCAGAAAAGATGCTCTGGTCCCCTAGGAATGGCTCAGATTCTTATAGCACAGGCCTGCCATATGACATCCTAGAGTTCTGTGAATGTAAAGTCTCTTCCAGTTTCAGACCACTACTGTGGTCTTGGATTATAAGGTTCCTTCCAGGTCTGACATTCTGTGTTCTCTGATTTTATGTCCCCTGTAACTGTAACTCTGACGCTGTATTTTCTAGGATTCCAAGGCTCTTTCTAGCTCTGAAATTCTGTGTATTGTGATTCTAAGGCCCCTTCTAGATCTAACAGACTATGTTCTGATTCTAAGATCCTTTCTAGCACTGACATTCTATGAGAGTATTTTTGTGTTCCAGTCTGTTTATAACAGGTCATTTGTGCTGGAAGCAATTAGGTATTCTGTGTGTGTTTCCCCTTCTCATACTCAGTTCAAACTAAACTCCATGATGGGCAGTTTTTTATTTTTTTTCAAGGCTTGGTCCTTGGCATTGGGTTAAGGGAAACAGACCAGGAAAATGTAATAGACATAAGCCTGAAAAGCAGCCTTCACACTTTGAGATTTCCAATTGCAATTACCTTCTGTTTGCTCAAAGCCTAGCAGTATGGTGACCTTTGAGGCTGCCCATCCTGTGATGGCTAGGCTGAGAGATGAATGTGTGCGTACTCTGATGGTGGGCGTGGCTGGGAGCACTCACCAAGAAGACTGAGTGTCTTGTTACCCTTGTTTTTTCCGTTGTTCATAACTTTGACATTCTACTTTGGCTAAAATTTGTCATGTTGTGTCAGAGTCCAAAGATGATTTTTTTTTTCTCTTTTCAATTTCAGAAAAAAAATTCCTGTACTTACTACTGAGTTATGACTATATAAAAAACACTAGATTCCTATTAAAAATGAAGCTTTGATTTTTAAAAAAGCTTTTATATGTTTTCAAGTAACTCAAAACAGATGAATGAACTCACTTAGCATGAAAGTTGTCCCCAGTGAAGAACTTCTAGTTGGGTAAATTGGAGGGAATCCGTGCTTTGGAAATGAAGGCATTAGCAGAGCTCTTGGGAAAAGGTGCCAGACCAAGGTGTGAAGACTCATCAAGGGAGAGGAGTAAAAGATGCCAAGTCCTGAATTAAAAAAAAGAACTCGGTTTCCCTGAGGGACTGTCCATAAAAGCCCCTGGTTACTAATATTGGAAGAAAAATAGATGTTCTGAAAGTGTTTTCTTTTCCTGAATGTAATGCACCCATTGTAGGGTATAGGCTGATGGAAGGCCATGGACACAATTCTAAGCAAATTGAAATCATTTGGCCATCTTTCACAGGTGAAGCTATTCAGTAGGGCTCCAAAGAGCCCTCACAAAGAGAATTCCCATCTGATTTATTTATGTGGATGACTGAAGGAAGAGAGAAAGCATTTCTTACCTTAAGAATTGGTTCATAAGTGCATGTGGGCTCCTGTCCCTGACTTTTGTATTAATTAGTTGTGTGATCAAGATTTAATTCCTTAAGCTTTCAGAGTCTGATACCTCCTTTGTGAAATAGAGATCGTGTCTACAATACCTGCTTTACAGGGTGGTTGCAAAGTGTAAATGAGTCAGCATGGGAAAAGTGATTTGTAGACTTTAAAGTTCTATATAAGTGACAGTTGTGTTATTATTGATGTTGTTGTTCTGAGAAAGGTGGTGCAGTGGGTAAAGCCCTGGGTCTGGACTCAGGAAGACCCGAGTTCAAATTCAGCCTCAGATACTTACTGTGTGATCCTGGGCAAGTCTCTTAACCTCTGCCTGAGTTTCCTCAAATGTAAAATGGGGATATAAATAGGACTCATCAAATGAGCCAGCATATGTTAGCACAGTGCCTGGCACTTAATAAATACTTGTTTCCTTCTCCCTTCTCCTATTTATTATTATGTAATTGAAAAGTAAAATACTTACAATTCAAGGGCCAAGTATTCAAAATGAGCTCATGACATGATGAAAATAGCTCTGACCTGAACATCTGGGGAACTGGGACTTGTATCCTGGTTCCCATTCACCACCCATCTGAATCTCAGTTTTTTTTCTCTGAAAAATGGGGAAAATAATATTTGCACAACTGTTGTAAGGCAAACACTATATGAACCATAAAGTGATATAGAAATTGAAATCAATACTATTAAGGCCCTATTACCCACTTCCCCTTAAAGTGAAGAAGTTTTCTTCTAAAGAGGGAAGATGGATTGGGACTGGTTGCCCTTCCCTGCAGTGTGCCTTGAGGAATACAGATGGAGAGTGAGGAGTGGAATGAAAGTTCTTTCTAGGAGTCATTCAACTAAAACCACATTAGTGGGGGGAGGGGAGCAGGGAAGCCTGTTAGAAAGTAATTAAGTATGGCATGAGGATGATTTTGAATTTCATCCTGGGCAATCACTTCATTTCTCTTTCTATCAATAAGAGATCATCTTTTTCCTGTCCTTGAAGATTTACAAAGCCTTCCCTCATAACACTAGGAAGTGTCAGAACTGAGATTCAAACCTACGTCTTTTGATTCCTGATGTAGTAGTCTTTTCACTAGGCCATGGAGCCCAATATACAAGTAAATTCTATAGCAACTGAGAGGAAGAAGGAAAGAAAAACACAAATTTATATTTCTTTAGCAAGTTTCTTCTTACTTTATATTGCAAGTATTTTTTAATATATTTATTTTGAAAGCTTTAGCTCAGAAGATGAGCTGAAACTAAGCCAACTAAGAAAAACTGAGGGGCTTTTGGAGAAACATGTTGAGATTCATGTCAGGGAGGTCAGCCCAAAGAGGAGTTGCCCTTTTGATGGGCCAGGGAATGAAGTGGATCATTTTCTTGGACATTTATTACTCTCTGGCTTGGTTTCTTCTCTAGCACTCCCCTCCCATTCTTTCTTTGGAGAAGATTTTTAGGCTTAGCCTGCATGGGGTGGGGGGGGAAGTAGATTGCAAGCTTCCATGGTCTCCTTGACCAGAGACATTTTCTGATGCCCCAAAGGGCATGGAGAGACTTCCAGATAGAAGAATGACTGTATTCTGTCCTAATCTTACTCCAGAGTGATCTAAAATTTAATACTAGTTCTAACAGAGACCAAAAAAATCCAAAGAGAACTTGGTTAAGTTTCTTCATCCAGCCTAGGGCTGGATAAAAAGATGACCAGACCCTGAGGACACTGGAAGAGGTGTCTTACTGAAGAAGTCACTAAGAGGGAACACAGATAAATAGTCTAGAAGCCCCAACTCAGGAGCACCTGATAGTACCATGAGCAGAAAAACTCTTGGAGAGTCAAGATTTCAGCATCCTTACTGGCAAAACCAGTAGACCTGATGATGCCCTATTGTAGGGGAAGGAGGAACTCCCTAGGGAAATAGAAGAGGCAGTGCCATGACCTAGAAAACTCCATGAAGGGTATTAGACCAGGTAGTGCCCTGAATAGGAGAACCCTAAAGGGTACAGAAAAGGCAGACATCTGATCATGAAATGGAGGAGGGGAACAATAGACCTTGGCAGCACTCAGCCTAGGCAGTCCCTAGGGGGCACAGTTTTGATCAAGAAAACTTTAGGGCAGGCAGCAGACAATGGCAAAATAGCCCCTGACAATACAAGAGGGATAATGCCCCGTGGCCTCAAGGGGAACAGAAGATCACTAAATTCAGGGACGATCAACCAATGAGCTTGACTGAGAACTCTGAATTTTATCCCTATTTAGAACTCTAACATAGAAACTTTATGGGAAAAGGAAGCCCTGGACAAATCCAGGAAAGTGAGGTCAGGATCAAACAAGCTTTTACCATTCTGGGCAGGAAGAGGCAGAATCTAGCCCTAGCTCTAACTCCAAAATCAAGAACTGAGACTAGAGATAATATTAAAGAAGACACTCAAAACTATGAAGAAATAGTATGAATCCAGAACCATCTAAGAGGAAAGTCCAGAAGATAATAACATTACAACTACAAGTAAAGTCTCCAAAAATATAGAATGGCTTGGCCACAAGAACTGTAAAACTACCTGAAAAAAATTAAGAGAGAGAGAGAGAGAGAGAGAGATTATAAATAAAATGAAAGCTAAGGAAAAAAGACTTGGAAGGAAAATTAATAGTATGGACTGAAAAGTGGTAAACCTTACTCAAGAAATCAACTTCCTGAAGAATGAACTTGACCAGACAAATGAATGATGACATGAGACAAGAAAAGTTAGAGCAAAATTAAAGATTAAAAAAATAAAGGAAATATAAAATATACAGTATTACAAACAATGGATTTGGAAAACAGGTCAAAGAGAAAAATCTAAAAATCATTGGACTACCTGAAAATTATAACCAAAGAAAGAACCTGGATTCTGTATTTCAAGAAATTATAAATAAAAACTTCCCAGATCACTGAGAATCAGAGAGCAAAGTGAAAATAGGAAGAATCTATCAGTTGCCTCTTAGCAGAAGCCCCCAAAATGAAAACTCCCAGGAATGTCATAGCTGAAATCTAGAGCCTCCAGAAAAGAAAGAAAACATACTGGAAGCAGACAGAATAAAGGAATTCAAGTACAAAGGAACCACAATCAGGATTACATATGATTTAGCAACTACTACCTTAAAACAGAGAAGATCTCAAAATATAATATTCGAAAAGGCAAACAATAAATGTTTATAGTCAAAAGTAATTTTGACTATTTTATTTGATTGTATATTTGAGTAAATTTGAAAGGGAGAAAAGGGGAATTTCAATGGAATAGAGACCTTTTAAGAATTCTTGATAAAAAATTACAGGGATCATGAGAAGCTTTTAAAAAAAGCAAATACATTTTAGCATTTGGAAGAGGCTAAATTATGTGAAGTATTTACATTCTAAGAGGTGGAAAAAGGTGTGTTCCTTCAGAACCGTAATGTCTTCAGGGGTCACAGAGGGAGTTAAATAAGACAGATGGCTGGGGGCTTTATTGGTTCTATTTTGATGGTCTTAGGAGAAAACGTGAAAAAGGAAGGGAAAGGGGAATGTACAAGGAAGAAAGAAGAAGAAAGAGTAATATCATCTCACATTATTGGGAAGAGGTAGATGAAGAGTATACTTTCATCTGGATTCGGCAAAGAAGAGTTGAACAAATGAAGAGGGTGTGATAGTAATGGCATTTAAAGATCCCCCTGTATTGGCTTGGTTTTTCAAATTGATTGTGTTAAAACCCAGAGCTTGTTAATCCCACCTGTGGGATGAACTTGTTGACTTGAAGAGAGACAGGAACTGGGAGGAGCTGGTGACGTAGATTTGGAGAGACAAGAGAGAGGCAGAAGAAACTTTCTTTTTGGAAGCAGCACCTCGTGGAGGCAGAGAGAGACTGAGAGAATTGCTGGTGGCCGCTTTGAATTGCCCTGGACTTTTGAGACCTGCCCCCTGAGCTGCCAAGGACTGAGGAGACATGGCTGTTTTGCTGGTACTTTGTCTGTCTGTTTTGATGTTGTTTTGCCAGATTTGTCCACTGGTGAAAGACAGTCCTTTTGTTGAAGAAGTCCTGGAACCTGGCTGTTCGCTAAGAAGCCCTGAGACTGTCCTGCAGACAGAGAGTGAATACTGTCCACTGGTGAAGGACAGTGCTGTTGTTGCAGGGGTCTGGGAACCTTTCTGTTGGTTCATAGAGACTGTCCTGCAGACAGAGAGTGAATGCTGTCCACTGGTGAAGGGCAGTGCGGTTGTTGCAGGGGTATGGAGACTGTCCTGCAGACAGAGTGAATACTGTCCACTGGTGAAGGACAGTGATGTTGTTGCAGGGGTCTGGGAACCTTTCTGTTGGTTCAGAAGCCCTGAAGAAGGATTTTCTTGTTGTATGTTTACAGAAATCCTGGGAGAGGGTTTTGCTAATGTTTTCAGGGGGTCTAGGACTGTTCTACAGACAGAGGATGAATTAATGAAGGGACTGGCAAAACAACATCAAAACAGACAAAGTACCAGCAAAACAGCCATGTCTCCTCAGTCCTTGGCAGCTCAGGGGGCAGGTCTCAAAAGTCCAGGGCAATTCAAAGTGTCTCCCAGCAATTCTCTCAGTCTCTCTCTGCCTCTACGAGGTGCTGCTTCCAAAAAGTTCTTCTGCCTCTTGTCTCTCCAAATCTACGTCACCAGCTCCTCCCACCAGCTCCTCCCAGTTCGTGTCTCTCTTTTCAAGTCAACAAGTCCATCCCACAGGTGGGATTAACAAGCTCTGGGTTTTAACACAATCAATTTGAAAAACCAAGCCAATACAGGGGAATCTTTAAATGCCATTACTATCACAGAGGGTCATCATAAAATGATGATGTATGGGGTTAGGTGTACTTGAGACCCCAAAGTACCAACTCGCTGGTTCCTGCTGAATGAATTCGACTCAAATATTCTCTCAGCCAAAGAAAAGTAAAGTTTATTAAAAGTTTGCTTGTATTGGACACAGAGTAAGTCTGTGCTAGAAAATTCTATGGCACTCTCACACCACATGGTCTTATGTACAGAAGGTTGTGGGAGGAATCTAGGGGTGGTTTAGAGGAGGAGTTTGGGGAAGGTCTTCAGGAGGAGTTAATGAGGTAAATGAGTGATTAAGGGTGGGAAGTTGCTGGAGGCTACCTACCTGGAGACTACAGACAATGGTGAACTAGACCAGTTCAAGAGTGGATTGATATTTTGATAGGCTCAAGGGTGGGAAGTAGATGGACAATGGAGGGCTAGGCTAGTAACAGAAGTTTGGTCCCAGACACAATGTAAGGCTTATGGCCCCATTTGCAAATACCTCATCAAATGGGAAGACTTAATCAGAGTTCAAGGGGGAAGGGGGTGGGGGGCTCCCAGAGGCTGTACCTCAAAGATTCAGAGAGAGCTCAAAGGGGTTCCCAGAGCCTGCACCTCATCACAAACACTCACATATATAAAGAGTTTGGTATAAAATTATATTAAACTCAATTCATAAACCAAATAATACTAGAGAGTGTTTTGTAAAGAGGAGAAGAAAAGGGAAGAAAGAAAAAGGAAGAACTTGTGTTGTTCAGTTATTTTTCAGTTATGTCTGACTCTTGGTGATCTTGTTTGGGTTTTCTTGGCAAAGACACTGGAGTGGTTTACCATTTCCTTCTCCAACTCATTTTACAGATGAGGAACTGAGGCAAATAGGGTTAAATGACTTGCCCAGGGTCACACAGCTAGTAAGCGTCTGAGGCCAGATTCAAATTCAGGAAGATGAGTCTTCCTGATTTCAAGTTCAATGTGCCACCTAGCTGCCCCCTCTTTAATTATAGAACAGTAGTATTAAGCACCTTCTTTATTCCTTACCACCTTCTTCTTTGTAATTTGGAGGAACAGAGGAAAAGAAGGAAAATCCTAAGTGGACAAGATGGAAGGAAATATAAATCAGCAATCATAACCATGTAAATGAAATGAACTAATCCATAAAATGGAAGAGAATAGCAGAATTGAAAGAAAAATGCCAAAATATTATTTATAAGAATCACATATGAAACATTCACACAGAGTTTTCAAAAAGAAGGCTGAAGCAAAATCTATTATGCCTCAAATAAGCTAAAAAAGTGTAGGGGTGGAATTCATGATCTCAGACCAGACAACGATAATAATACCTATGATTAAAAGAAATAAACAGGAAAGCTATACTGTGTTTAAAGGCACTATATATAATGAATCGATATCAATATTTAATATATGTCAACCAAATGACATAACATCTAAATACTTAAAGGAAAAGTTAATTGAATTACAGGGGAAAATAGACAATAAACCTAGAATAGTGGGAAACCATAGTATACCCCTTTTAGACCTAGAAAAGATAAATGAGAAAAAAGTCAAGAACCTGAATAGAATATTAGAAAATTTAGATCTGAAACTTCTCTAGTAATTTAAATGATAAAAGAAAGAAGTATACATATTTCTTAGTCATGCATGGCACCTTTATAAAAACTTATTATGTATTAGGACATTAAAATTTTATAAATAAATACAGAAAATCAGAAACATTAAGGATATCCTTTATTGACCAAAATGCAGTAAGAATTATATTCAATAAACGGAAGAGAGGATTAAAATCAATTGGAAATTGAGTAATTTAATCCTAAATGATTGGTGGCTCTAAAAACAAATCATAGAAACAATAGATAATTTCATCAAAGAAAATAACAATGAGATAACATGCCAAAATTCTTGGAATACAGCCAATTGGTACTTAGAGGAAATTTCTATCACTAACCTATTTCATTAACAAAAGAGAGGAAGAACATATCAATAAATTGGGCATGAGACAACAACAAAAAGCCAAAGGACAATAAAAAGATGCAACAGATTGTGTACAAGCTGCAAGATATTACCAAACATGATGTGTTCAAAAGATGGTGTAAAAACATTGTTAAGAACATGTATGACTAGAAAAAGTGATGATCTCATTGTATATGTAGAGAGGCATAAGAGATGGATTCTGGGTCACATGACCAATAAGATGGCAGACTAGATATTTTCTCCAATCCTCATGACTTCTCAAACCTCTCCAAAATAGAAATTATCACCAGATTTAAAGCAATTTCAGCTGTTTCCATGGTCTAGGAGACTAAGAATCCAAACAAAACAAAAACACCATGAACTAATGCCTAACCTGCACTTATCCCATCCCCCAGTGCCCACCATGCTCCTAGCAGCAAGGCTTCACAAGTTAACCCATGGGCTTATAACACAACTTAACTCCCAACCCCCATTCCCTCACAGTGCCATGGAAATCCAAATTCCAAATAGAGGAAATTTGCTCAGGCTGCAATAACTGTGTGGGAGCATTCCATGTCATAGCAGAAGTCTACAGGAGAGTGGAGGAATAGAAGGAATAACTCAACTTTTTGCCTGAGGAACTTTGAGGAGTTTCCCCTTGGGTGAGATTCAGGAACCTCTGTCTCAATTGTGCTGAGTTATCTTGTTCCCAAAGGGAGAACTCCTTCATTCTGTATTGTCTGGTATATGGCTTCTCTGATTTCTGTTTTTCTGTGATTTGGATACATGGGTTTCTTTTCTATTTGTATGTTCATTGTGGAATTGGTATTGGGTGGAGAAGGGGTCAAGCCTTGGATAGAGGGCTTGGGGTTCTCCTTCACCCTAAAATGACAAACAGTTAAAAGTTAGCTTAAACTCAATCATACCCCTAAAGTACTAATATTTAAGGGAGCAAATAAATAGAATATTTGTCTGGTACTAAGGAGAGCAGGGTGGTGACCTCCAACCCCAACCTCCTAGCAAGTATGAAAGTCTCCCTTGGAGAAGGGTGGGGAGAGAAAAAGCAAGAGATATCTATTCTGTCTCCCTTTGAGCCATACACAATGACAACTCCCTTGCTACATATGTGGAACCTCACAACACATGTGGGGACTCCTTTTTCTTTTCTTTTTTTTTTTTTGCCTTTTGGAGGAAAATTGGGGTTAAGTAACTTG
This sequence comes from Petaurus breviceps papuanus, assembly GCF_028583685.1. Taxonomy (NCBI): domain Eukaryota; kingdom Metazoa; phylum Chordata; class Mammalia; order Diprotodontia; family Petauridae; genus Petaurus; species Petaurus breviceps. The sequence goes on along the minus strand of NW_027186452.1, from coordinate 4,700 downwards.
CCCAAGGCTACACGGCTAGTTTTTTTGTGTGGGTGTTAAGTGTCTGGGGCTGGAACCAAACTCAGGTCCTCCTGACTCGGGGCCAGCTCTTTACTCATTGCACCACCTGGCCGCCTCCATCCTGGGGAGGAGAGGCAGAAAATCTCAGCCGCAGATCACAGGACATTCTGCCTTTTTCCTTTCAACTGGAAAGGCATTCCTCATGCCAGTTGAGGTAATAAGAAAGAAGGATCAGCAAATCTTTCTACCTGATGCATCTGTTTTTAATTCATCCCCTCAGTTTGAGAAGGTCTGCTAATGAGAGAAGGAGGTAAGAAGCAGGAATTATTAATAAATCAGATATAAACTATATGAAGGGCTTTTGATGCCAACTTGATCAGAAGTCCTGATCATGATTCTAAGATAACAATTAATGATGAGTTAGAAAGAAGTGTTCTACTACAGTCGAGAGAGAGAGAGAGAGAGAGAGAGAGAGAGAGAGAGAGAAACCCAATGATTGTTCAGTTGTGTCTGACTTTTCATGACTCCTTTTGGAGTTTTCTGGGCAAAGATACTGGAGTGGTTTTTGTCATTTCCTTCTCCAGCTCATTTTACAGATGAGGAGACTAAGGCAAGTAGAGTTAAGTGACTTGCCTAGGGTCACACAAGTAGTATGTATCAGGCCAGATTTGAACTCAAGAAGAGGAATCCTCCTGATTCCAAGCCCATCCACTACACCACCTAACTGTTCAAGCAATAATTGATAATGGTTAAATATTATTAAGAAAGGTACAAATTACACTTATGCACTTATTTTCTTTATAAACACTTTCCATTCTTTGGGAATCTTCTCTTTTTTAAGATATCTTGACAATTTATCCTTCAGTACTTTTAAAATTGTGACCTCTCACCCAGATTTATTCCATATGAATTTAAGGTTCAAGTCATTTTCCCCAATTTAATATTCTTGAGTTATTTCTTTTTTTAAAAAAAATTTATTTATACTTTTTTTGGGAATGCCAGTCACAACTTCCCTCAGTTGTTCCTCACCCTATAGAACCCTCTCTTCTAGCAAAGCAAAATTGTCAAGCAAATATAATTGACATAATGATCATACCTGATGACAGACATATGGAGCATTGTGCACTGTATTCCCCTCAACCTCTCTACTGAGATGGGGGAAGTATTTACCAATTTCTGGATTTTTGTTTCTAAACAACACCTATGTATGCATGAAGTTTAAGTTGGTCTTTTTCTCAAGTGAAATCATTGGAAGACTTTATTTCTGCTTTCCAGATTATGAGAGGAAATGAGGTTTTCTCTTGAAATTGTATAAAAAGTACATCCAGGAAGAAATAAAGAAGAAAAAATGAGTGAAGAGGCAGAGGAGTAATTTTACCTGTGCTAGGAGGTTGGGGGGCTGTAGCAGCAAGTACCCCAGTGTTCCCAGGGTGGCTGCTAGCAATACAGGTTCTTGGATCTGCTTTGATAAAGGAAAGCAACTCAAAATGGGTTAACAAGCTCACTTTAATCAGTCAGACATATATCATTTACCTTGTTCAGGGGAAAAGGTCAACACCTCGAACTCCAAAGTACACAGGCAGAATTATCAAGACAGAAACAGATCTAGTAGACAGATTTCAAACTGTCCAACCATTACATCCATACCAAATCAACATCTGGGTTTTTCAAAGCGGGGGGTGGGGGTGGGGGGGCCCTGGACAACGGCTTCCCAGAATACAGATCAAATCACAGAACACTTCTCAAAGTGAGCCCCCAAAACAAAGCTACACATCAGGGCTTATATAGCCTTCTCCTGGCTCAGAGAATGTAACAACCTTTTGGACCCACTGGCCAATCAAAAAGTATTTACGGAAAAACAAGCCTCCCACCCCCATGTTTCAGGTGCACTTTAGCCTAGGGGCAGGGAAGATCTTCCAAATTTGCATTCCCATTACAGGGGCTGAAGAAGGTAACATAGAGAAGGAGAAGAAGAACCAGTATTAAGGAATAATGATGAAGGACTGTCCTAATCCATTGAAATGGTTTGGGGACATAGTGGAGACTTAAAAGAATCAGACTGCCTTGTAAATGCTTAAAGCAGCAATCTGTCAATTCTTCCTGCATTCTTGTTGGTCAGTGATGTCTGACTCTTTGTGACCCCATTTGGGGTTTTCTTGGCAAAGATGCTGGTTTGTCATTTCCTTCTCCAGCTCATTTTATAAATAAGGAAACTGAGGCAAATAGGGTCAAGTGACTTTTCTAGGGTTACATAACTGATAAGTTTCTGAGGTCAGATTTGAATTCAGGTCCTCTATCCACTGAACCATCAAGCCAGTAATCAGGCTACTCTGTAAATGCTTAAAGTAGCAATCATATCTGTCAATTCTTTCAGTATCCTAGGATGCAATATATCTGAGACTTTATTGCAGAGCATATTAACCAGCAAAAGCAAAGGGCTTAAAGAGAAACCTGAACATTGAAAATTAAGGGACATGGGGGCAGAGTCAAGATGGCTGAGTAGAAGCAGGTCCTCTGCTCAGCTGCTGGCTTCCACCTTCCCCAATTCATGTAAAAGGGAACTTTGAACAAACTTTGGAGCTACAGAACCCACAAATTGACACAGAAAAGCTAACCTCCCGCTGAGGACAGCCCGGCAGGCCGGCAGGAATTGGCCAGCACAGTGCTCTGGGAGCCGAGCCCAGGCCCGGTTAGCCAGAGGTTTTAGCCCCAGGGCAGGCCTGACCAGCTGCGGATGGAGGGACTCCAGATCACCAGCAGCTGTTGATGTTTCCAGATTTATCAACACATAGATGTGAAGGACAAAGTGAGAGGTCAGTGCAGTCTGCACTTTGGGACCCAGTAGTTGGGAGTTCCTCGGCTTTTGCCCCTGGGGGAAGAAGCTGCTGAGGGCTGCGGAGCAGCTGCTGCTGCTATGTGGCAGCTTCAGCTCCTGGCCTGCAGACTATGGGGGGACCAAGCGACCAGTCTGAGGGGTAATCGCTCTTGCTTTAACCTGCTTGGATCTGGATTGAGGCCTAGGGTGGAGGTCCTGGGGCATGTGCCCAGCTTGCCAGAGCATGTGGAGGCTTCAGCAAGGGCTCCCAACTAATACCTCCAGCAGCTGAGAAAACCCCAGTGTTTGGAACAGAAGCTCTCCTTTCTGGTAGCAGAAACCTACTGTGGCAAAAAGCCCAAAAGTCAACTAGTTTAATGGCAACATGCCCAGGCAAAGGAAACAAAGCAAACAGAAGAACCCAACATTAGACTCCTATTTTAGGGACAAAAAGGATCAAAGCATGGAACAGGAGGAAGACAGTGAAGTCAGAACTCCTGCACCAAAAGCTTCAAAGGAAAATATGAGCTGGTTACAGGCCATAGAGGACCTTAAGAAGCAGATCAGAGAAGTGGAGGAAAAATTGGGAAGAGAAATGCAAGAAAATTATGAAATGAGAGTCAACAGACTAACTGAGGAAAATAACACCTGAAAAAATAGACTAACTCAAATGGCAAAAGAGGCTCAAAAAAGCAATGAGGAGAAAAATGCCTTAAAAAGCCAAATTTGCCAGATGGAAAAAGAATCTCAAAAGCTCACTGAGGAAAATCGTTGCTTCAGAATTAGATTGGAGCAAATGGAATCTAATGACTTTATGAGAAATCAAGATGCTGTTAAACAGATCCAAACAAATGAAAGAATAGAAGACAATGTGAAATATCTTATTGGAAAAAACACTGACCTGGAAAATAGATCCAGGAGAGATAATTTAAAAATATTGGACTACCTGAAAGCCATGATCAAAGTAAGAACCTAGAAATCATCCTCCAGGAAGTTCTCAAAGAAAACTGCTCTGATGTTTTAGAACCAGAGGGCAAAATAGAGGTTGAAAGATTCCACCAATCACCTCCTGAAAAAGATCCCAAAAAGAAAACTCCTAGGAATATTATAGCCAGGTTCCAAAATTCCCAGATTAAGGAGAGAATATTACAAGTAGCCAGGAAGAAACAATTTGAATATTGTGGAAACACAATCAGGATAACCCAGCATCTGGCAGCTTCTACACTGAGGGATCGAAGGGCTTGGAATATGATATTCCAAAGGGCAAAGGATCTGGGATCAAAACCAAGAGTCACCTACCCAGCAAAACTGAGTATCATGTTTCAGAGGAAAATATGGTCATTCAGTGGAATAGAGGACTTTTAAGGATTCTTGTTGAAAAAACCAGAGTTGAATAGAAAATTTGACATGCAGATACAAGAAGCAAGAGAAGCTTGAGAAGGTAAACAAGGAAAAGAAATCATAAGGAACTTATCAAAGTGGAACTATTAACATTCCTACATGGAAAAACAATAATTGTAACTTTTGAAACTTTTCTCAGTAGTTGAAGGGAATAGAAATATATATATATATATATATGTCTATATATGAGGGTATATGGGCATATGAATACATATGTAAATGTGTATATATATGTTTATAGATATACATAGATAGAGGGCACAGGACCAATTTAACAGGAAGGGATGATACTTAAAAGGTGAAATTAAGAGGTGAGAGAGGAATACAATGAGAGGAGATGGGGAGAGACAGACTGGGGTAAACTATCTCATATAGAAGAGGCAAGGGAAAATGGTTACAATGGAGGGGAAGAATAGGAAAGCAAAAGGGAATGGGTCAGCCTTATTCTCATTGAATTTGGCTTGGGGAGGGAATGAAACACACA
>NW_027186451.1:0-18430 GCF_028583685.1 Petaurus breviceps papuanus | reverse complement strand
TTCTAAATCATAGAAACATTCTTTTTCTGTTCTCCATATAATAAAAGAAAAGACCACATATGGATTCTGAAAGGATAAAGTAGGGGAAGATAAGGAGGAATCAATAAAAAAGACCAAATTATACTTACTCCTAATCTTCTCTGTCTTTTAACAGCTCTCCATTCCTATCTTTGCTAGTATTCTTCCTAGGCTTGGAGAATCAGGCTCTCTTTTAAACACCAGAATATTTCTACCTCACACACAAGTTACCCATAAACTTCACAAAACAAATACCTTTTTCTTCCAGGATCCATGACAGAGTTTCCCTCCATCAATTTCTCCATACCCAGTTTTCTCCCAGAGTATTCCATGTTTTTCTTCCCCACAGGGAACCACACATTTCAGATTTATTTCAGTTGTGAATTAGATGGAGATATCCTATTGAGTACCTTTATAAAATATGGCTTTGATGGAGAAGATTTGATCCAGTTCGAAGGGCTCGAAGGACAATGGGTGGTTCTGAACCCTAAGGCTCATAGCTTCAAATTTATTTTGGAACACCCTTTCTGGACTGAAATGAGAAAACGTTATAGTAAGAGATATTGTGTTGGAATCATGCAGAAAATCCTTCAGAATTCAAGCATGAAAGAAAAGTGTGAGTACATTTTCCCTCCCCCTTTACCAAGTCATCTCCTCCATATTTGTAGCAGGAGCATTGGAATTAGGAGCTAGAAGACCTGGAATGTAGCTCTGTCTAACAATGCAATGATATTCCTAGTAGAAATTTGAGAAATTATCTTTATTCATTTATTCAGATGATGGAAGTCCTACTCTGATGCCTCAGTATGGTATGGAGATTTCTGTAGGTTCTTTAAGGCAATGCTTCCCCTCCAATTTTTTTGTAGCCTAAGGATTACTTTTTATTTCAGTTTTGTGAACTTCCATATTCCACAGATTATAGTTGTGCTATTAGCAACTCTCAATTGGAAAAAAAATATTCAAATGAGTCTGTGGTCTTCTCCATGTGAATTTTTCCTTCAATGTTGCACATTACAATTTCTCCATCATTGCTATCCTGAGAAATTTTTGTCTCTGTTCTTCCATAAATTTGTGATAGGAGTTATGCTTCCTAGGTTATGAATTTTCCTTGATTTTACTTTTTAAAATTAATGTTTGATTTGTTAACTAACATGAATATATTTTTAGAGGGTTGAAAAGTTTTGATCTATGGGAGGAACATAACATCTCTTTTACTTGGCTTTCTCTCCTTTTTTAATTAGAGTTTTATTTTTTAATGAGAAGAAATACATTTCTCTCTTTCCCATCTCTTGCCAAGTTAGGGAAAAAGAAAAACAAATTCCTTGTAGGAAGTACACCTAGTCAAGAAAAATAAATTCTCTCATTGGTCATGTTAAAAAAGTCTCATCTGTACCCTAAATCTCCCCCTCCCCCCCCGTCAGTCAAATGTGTGTAGAATGCTTCATCATTAGTCCTGTGGAGTGTGGATTGTCATAGCATTGATTATAATTCTTGTAACTTTCAAAGTTGTTTGTCCGCTCTGTAGTGCTGTTATTGTATGAACTATTCTCCAAGTTCTGCTCGTTTCATTATTTTTCAGCATTTAAAATTCTTAATTGTAAAGTCTTCATTCAAAAGTGTTGATTTTTACACAATTGGTGTTATGGCATAAATTTTTTTTTGTGGTTTTGCTTATTTTATTTTTCATCAGTTCATACAAGCATTTCTGTATTTCTGAAACCATGTATTTCCTCATTTCTTTCAGCGCAATAATATCCCATCTCATCCATATACGACACTTTGTTTAGCCACTCCCCAGCAGATGGGTTCTCTTCAGTTCCCACATTTTGGCCACTACAAAAAGAGCTACTCTAAGGATTTTTGTACATGTTGGACCCCTTTCCTCTTTTTTTTTTTTTTTTTTTCTGCGTGTGTAGGGCCGCGGGCGTTAGAGTTGTGTCAAAGGGAATGCGTTTTTAGTAATCTTTTTCTACACAATTCCCAATTGCTTTCCAGAATTTGTTTTGTCTGGGTAATGTTTGGTACGAGAAATGTGTTTTTTTTCTTTTTTTCCAGTAGGACATATGGGGAGATATATTCAATAGATTTCTGTTAATTTAAAAAAAACAAAGGTGGGGGTGCTAAAGATGTGAATTATTGCAGGCCTCTGTAGATGAGGTCACTGTTTTACTGAAGCATTTTGTCTGGTTAAAACAGACCTCTCACAGAAAGTGAGTAATCTATAAATATTTATAATGTACAAATAAAAGATATCAACAAAACATTAATATACATATATGCATGTAAAAATAAAATGAACAGAAGTTAAACTTTAAGAAATAATAATATCATAACATATATGAGGAAAACAGCTGCATTTTAAGACAACAAAGAAGTAAAGTTGCTGCTTGTCACCATCGTTACATAATATGACAAAATAAAGTATCATGATATGGTTAAGCACTTTGCTTTATAATATGAGGTGGAAATATTAGAAAATCCAATGCTACTGTCAAAAATAAAATGAACCGGATAAGTAATCATACCATTTTTGTTTGAGGATCTGTAAGAAGGGGGAGCTCCCTCTACCCCCAGGCATTCCATTCTGGGTTTTCATAGCCCATCTTCCAAAACAGCCCAAATGACAACATAACATAACAACAAAAACATAAGCACAAATGTGTACAGACCAGGGTCTTAGATGCTAAGAGAGAGACAACTGATACTGCTGCAGGAAGGAAAGAGTTCAGAGTTGGTCAATACGGGGTAAGAGGGAGGAGGGAGGATGTGGGGACCAAAGCATCCTAATTCACTTTAGGCATGGCCTCTTACTTCTCTCTTGTCTTCTGCCTTCAGTACCACCTGAGGTGTATGTGTCCCGCCGAGATTTCCCCAACGGCACTATCAGCCTCTCCTGTACAGCCACAGGCTTCTACCCACAATCCATCCTGATGCACTGGAAGAGGGGTATTGATGGTGCTATATGGGGGGAAGAGAGCTCCAGCGGCACCCTGCCGAATTCTGATGACACCTTCTATCTCCGAATCTCCCTGGAGATCCCACCAGGAGACACAGGGACAGGTTATTCTTGTGTGGCAGATCACAGTCAGCTGGAGACACCAGCTGTGTACCCTGGTGAGTGTCTCAGTGAAGCTACAAGGCCCATTCCCTGAAGGCCAAGCATGGGATTGAGTTAATTCCTGCCCATATTTATCCCTGCCTGGTAAAGGGTCCAAGGGCAAAGTTCCTACTGGGCTTTCTCCCCATTACACCATGGAGAAATCGAATTCCCTCAGTCCCTTTAATTTGCTAACTTTTTCCCTTTTGCAGTCCCTGAGAAGCCCTCCAAGTGGAATCTGTGGGCTGTTGCCCCGAGCATCCTTCTAGCAGCCATCCTGATGATTAGCTGCTTTGTGGCCTTCACCAAATGGAAGAAGAGAAAGGCAGGTGTGTATCATTAGGTGAAAAGGAAGGGGATGGGAAGAAGAGAACACAAAAAATAAAACAAGGTGTTATTCCCAGGTTGATGTTAATAATTTTGTCCTTTGTGAAAAAAAATCCCAGAAACACAGAATCTCAGAGTAGGAAGGCACCTTGAAAGCCACCTAATCCAAACCTTATAAGAACACAATTTCTCTGTCCAACATTTCTAACAAATGATCATATATCCTTGAAGACATCAAGGAACATGAAAGTCACAGCGTTAAGAAATGTTTTAACTGATATATTTATTTATTGGAAAGGAAGCATGGATGGAGAAGACCTGGGGAGAATTCTAACTTCTTACAGAAACTGGTTGTTTGTTCCTGGACAAATCACTTAACCTCTCCACACCCTAGGCAACTCTGGTACTCCTAGTTCCAGAGAAGACACCACATTCCATGGGTAGAGATAGTTTTCTTAGCTCTGTTTACCAGTGCGTGTGACATGACATTCCATTAATAAATCACTTTGTAGACAAATTGACCCGGGCATTCCTTCACTAGTAAAACTGCAAGCATATTCCCTATATTTATATTTTGGTTGTACATCAGTTACATTTCCCACTTTTTGCATCCTCTACTTTGCCTAAAAATCCATCCCTTTTAATATGGAATAAAAAAGTAGTAGGTGGGGGTGTGGCATGGCAATTTTTCAGTAAAAGTAACCAACATATAAGTTACAAAGAATGACCAAAGTCACTACCTTCTGACTTTTGGCCAGCTTTTGGCCAGTTCAGATGATTAAGTTTTCTTTTTCATATATGGAGGCAGATTGTTTCCCTCTTTCCCTTCCAGTCATCACTCCTACTTCCTCTGGGATCATGTAGAATCATCTTGATTTATCTTTTGTATAGAAGAAATTCAGAAGCTTAGTGATCATAGCCCAATTTCCTTCCAACTATGCTCATATGGAGCAGCTTCTCGTCCTTTCATCATTTTGGTTTCTTAGCTCTGGACATGCTCCAGTTTCTTTTCCTTCCTAAAATATAGCATCCCTGACAACACAACAGTCCAGCTGTGCTCTTTCTAGGACAGAGTTCAATAGGGCCATTCCTACCATCATTCTGCATATTGTATCTCTATCCCTACATACTAAGATCCCTTTACGTTTCTGGTTGCCACGTCACATTGTTGACTCTTAAGGAGTTTAATCATCCCTGAATCCATCTGTTTATTTTTACACAAACAGTTGTCTAGCTATAGTCTCCAACCCCACCATAGGACTTTCCATTTGTCTTTTAAAAATTTAATTCACTGACATCAGCCCATTGTTCTTTCCTGTTGCCCACTTTATGGATACCAACTATGCTCTCTAGTATGTTAATTAACCTTCCCAGTTTTCTTTCATCTTTTAGATGTGAGAAAGATTCTATCAATTACTTCATGCAAATCATTGATTGAAATACTGAGCAGGAGTTACAGCTAGTTTCTCATGCCATAGCACTGCAGACATGCCCCACCAAATATTATCTCTGATCCACTGATCATCAGACTTTGAGTCCAGACTTTCTACCAGTTCTAAATTTAGTCAATCATAAAAGCCATTGCTCTATATCTTTCCTTGAGAGACACCATAGAGGTCTTTGTCAAATATGTTGTGAAATCTAGGTCTATGACATTTCCCTAATTGGCAATGATCCTGTCATTAAATTGAAATAAAGTTCATCTGGAATGACCTGTTTTCCTTGAACCCATGCTGGTATCTCTTGTGGTAACTCCAGTTATCTTAGGATCTGAAAAGGCTATTCCTCTGGACCAGATGATGTGTATTCATCTGTCAGGACAGATACACCCTCTCCTTACTATCTCTGGTTTCATCTCCATATTATTTATGTTTGTTCTCACCAAAAGTTATTAGTTGTAGAAAAAAGAGAAGCAAGCTCACAGTTGAGCAACAATGTTTTCTCTCTGTCATTAGTTAGCTTCTCAATGTAGCCCAGCCCTTGTCCCTATCCATTTCTTGTTCCTTATCCCCTACCTCCCACTATAGCCTTAAAAACACCACCCTCATTGTTGTATTTAACATAGATCACCAGTTTCACTTTTTATGGTCTTACATTTTCCTGTCTTTCTTTTTTAAAAATAAGCTTTTTTGAATAAATTTTGCTCTTCAGTTACATACATTTCCCAATGATTCTGACCCACTCCAAGAGAACTATAGCTAATAATAAATGTTGAAAAGAAAAAAATGTCAAGCAAAACTGGATCAAATACAGACAAAATATATCCAAAAAATACTTGTCATATGGAATATTTCACCCCAAGAGTCCAGTCCCGAAAGCAAGAGTTAGTTTTTCATTTCTCTTCTTTGGTGTCAAAGGCATTCAATATTATTTTTTTCACCTCCATTTTCAATAGTTTCATTTTTGGTCTTTCCATTTCCATTTTATAGGAATTTTTGCCTATGGTTTTCCTGCTACTGCTTGCTTCCCATTGCATCAGTTCACATCTTCCTATATTTTTCTGTATGTGTCATATTAATTTTTCTCACAGTTACAATAACGTTCCATAATACTTATCCACCACAGCTTGTCCAGCCATGCTGCCAAGATTCACATCTAGTTTGTTTCTTTGTTACTAAAAAAGTTTTGGTATAAATATTTCAGTTCTCTGATACTACAAAAATGTTAGTATAAATATTTTTTTCCACATTAGATCTTTTTTCCGAATAAATAATAATAGCTAACATTCATATAGTACCCAGAATGCTCCAGGCACTGTACTAAGTGGTTTACAAATATATATTTTTTGACTTTATCTTCACAACAACACTACTATTATCACAACTGTTTTGTAGCTGAGAAACCAAGGGAAATAGAGGTTAATGACTTGCCCAAGGTCACATAACTACTCAATCTCTGAGGCCATATTTGAACTCAGGTCTTCCCAATTCCAGGTCCAGTGAATTAAGTTGCCACCTAGCTCTCTGTCATCTCTGTCATTGATCTTTGTGGTATATGCCTAGCAAAGGAATCTTTGGGGCAAGGGTTATGAACATTTTAGTCAGTGCCTTCCCATAATTCCAAATTGCTTTGAAGAACGTTTGGAAAAATTTGAAGCTTCATCAGCATATATTAGTGTGCCTTCTTTCCACTACCTCTCCAATGCAAATATTATCTTTTTGTTACTTTTTGTAATTTGGTGAAGGGGAGGTGAAACCTCAGAGATGTTTTGATTTGTATTTCTCTTCAGCGATTTGGAACATTCTATCATATAACTGTTAATATATTACTTCTTCTCTTGTGAACTGTTTGTTCATATCCTTTGACCACATATCTTTTGTAGAATGGCTTTCATATATTTCTATATATCTTAAATATCTCACCCTTGTAAGAAATATTTGGTCAAAAATATTTTCCAGTCAACTACTTCCCTATATGGGCATTTATTTTCTTCACACTTTTCAATTTCATGTAACTGAAATATATCCATTTTATTTCAAAAAATCTTTTTGTGTCCCCTTTCTCTCATGAATTCAACCCCTATACATAGTTTGTTAAGGAGCCTGATTTAATTTTCTTCTAATTATTTATGGTATGTTCTTTAATATTCAGGTCACACATCCATTTTATGTTTATTGTAATATATAGTGTGAGATATTGGTCTAAACTTAATTTTTGCCAGACTTTCTCCTAGTTTTCCAGGCACCTGCCTTTATTCTTATATGCTCTGTTTTTGTATTCATCTTCTCTTGTTTACCTTGTTTCCAGCTTTTGTGTATTTTTTTTTTAAATCCACGTTGGTGAATTTTCTGGGCATGCACTTTTGTCTATTTAAATAACTTTCCCTTTTTCCTTCTTATCAGAATTGTTCCTCTTTGTGACCTCAAAAATTCACTTTTGAGAACTGCACAGCCCATCTGAGTTAACTTTGTTTTCCAGAATTGTAGTTTATGTGATTCAGATGATCCATGCTCAGAATATTTTGCAGTCTCACTCCCCAAATCTAGGCTGCATGTCCTGTGGCTATTTTTACTGTTCTGTGTCATAAACTCCAAGATGGCATAATCACTGGTGCTTTTTCCTCACCCTTTACATGATCCAATTACTCCCTTTTAGTAATAGTCACATAGTATGTCCTCTTGTTTGTTCCTTCACTATCTGAATGATAAAAATCATTTTTAAGGAAAGTCAGGAAATTCTTAGTTGCCGTTTTGGCAGAATGTCCCAGGTAATTCAAACTCCTTGTTACTTCTCTATGCCTTTGTTTCTCAGCTTGTAATATGTTTCTCTTTCCATCCAAGAAGTCCAGAGGATACTCTGGTGACGAAACTCACTTTGTTTTCTCCCTGTGTTGTGACCCAGACATTCTGCACTTGGCTCATCCTTTCTGGTTTCTTGGCTTTTCTTTGATACACATATCTTCTTAATATACAAGTCTACCCTGGACAGCTCCCATCTGCTCTTATACATGTTAAGTGTCTATTTAAAAATTAGGTATGCCTTTGTGATGTCATATTCAAGGCATGAATCTTATCTCCTCACCTCACAGAGATAAAGTCAAAATTTCATTCTTGCCTTAGGATTTCTAATTTCTCTTGCTTTTCTGCCATATTTTGCACATTTGTTCCTTGGGCAAGAAACTGAAGGAAACAACAGCACAGCTGATTCCTTCCTCCCTGCTGGTAAAATGGACAAACAAGAGAAAAGAAACATTTGGGAGCAGTTATCTAGTTAAGATGGAATCTGGAAATACTAGAATTTCTGGACTAGAGCGTGCAGCAAGAATGACAAGCTTGTTGTAGGAATTTTCAGGATTCTTGCTATCCACTACATGAATAAGCCAACACAACATACAGACAAACAGGTACATTTCAGTTTATTTCTCCATTCAAGAATGTGAGTATCTGATTCAAGTGGGTGGACATATGTGTGTCATGGTTCCACAGACAACACACATTATATGCATATATACCCACATTTGCATATGAACATTTGTGTATAGTGTCACACATGTGCATATGTGTGTACATTCAGACCTATACACATGTGTGTATATATTCATATACACAATACACCCATGAATGTACTTTCATTCTGAACCATATGACCTACAATCTTTGGGAAATATCAGGTAGGGCATGTAGGTAGGAAATGTACATTCAGAAGATACCCAAATTGTTATAAAAAGAAAGAATGTGTTCTTCAATAGTTTCTCACACTGGAGCAATGCATATTGTACCTTCTTCATCAGCTAGTTAATTAACATTTATTAAGCCTCTACTGCATGCTCTACTGACATAAGGATACTAACAACTGAATGGAATGGCTTCCTGGTTCCAATCCAAGTCCAAAGAGTTCTTTTAAATTACAAGTCTATTAGGGGAAGGGAAACACCAAAGGAGATGTTCACGTTAAGGATGTGCCAAAGAGAAATAAGTGCAGGGAAAGAAATATAATAACAAATATAGGGCAAAATGGAGTCAGTTATCTTTTCAAAAAAATCCCTCTTTGACATGCTTTATCCATTGAGTCACCAAGTACATCGAGAAGAAAGAGAAGAAACATTCTTCTTCTGTAGAACTAGGCCCAATAGGTAGAGGCTTCAAAGAAATAAATTTTGGCATGATATAAGGCAAAATTTCCCAATAACAAGAGCTCTCATCAGTGACAAGGGCAGCTTTGGGAAGTAGTGAGTTTGTTCCTCCATGAAAAGTCTTCAAGCATAGGCTGGCAGGCTAATTATGCAGGGAACCCTTGTTCATGTATGCATGGGGCTAGATGACTGCTGAGGTCCTGTGAATCTGTGATCTCTCATGATTTCTGAGAACCAGGCAGTCTTCTGTGAATTTCCTTTGGTGATTTATGCATGAACTGAGAATAGGTTACAGAGGGCAGTCATGCCAAAGGTCCATGAACTTAGATGATACAGACAAGAGGCTGCTGAGTAAAGTCAAGTCCTTGGGAAAGTTCCTGGAGGGAAGGTGGATTCAAGGTCTTTGTAGCCAATTCCTGAACCTTGGTTTCATTCCCTTGCCTTGCCTCTTCCATTGGGATGGGAAAGAAGAAATGGATATGGGAATCATGGAATCAACTTAACCCAGGAATCTTTTTCACAGGGATAACTTCAGAAGCTCAAGTAGAAGGACCTTTTCCTTCTGTTACTTCTCCTGCTATTCATCTTCAGTGAAGGCATTCATCAACCCTCAACCCTGACACCGCGGCAGATAACATCATCCCTGGTAGACTCCACATATTTCAGGGGGTCATTTGTTGCATACCTAAGCATAATCCTACTCCTTTCTCTAACTGCTGCTCTATGTAGGAGACTGGTCTGGGATGGGGCATCCAATGAACCTTCATTACATGTGAAACACACAGCACACAGTCCCCCTAAACTTCCTTTCACAATTGTAAGAAGGAGACCCAGGTCACAAGTCGTTGAGTTTAAGTGATGGGGCAATGTAAGGAACAATCAAATGCCTGAGCTTATGGAGAATGAGACTTTCAGAAGTGGAAATATTGATATATTTGTATGAAAGAAGAAGCTTAATTCTTCCATGTAGGAGGAAATCAGGAAGATCTTCCTCTCCTTATTCACTGCAAGAAAGTACTCCAGGAGGTCGTTTCTGAGAAGTCTCCATTTTCTTTTTTAGGAGCCCCGGTGAAAGGAAAAATCATTGGTTACAAGTCCTTGCGCCTCTTGAGTCTCTCCTAGAAGGATGGACTCTCCTCTCTGTGGGGTGGGTTTGGATGTTCTTTTAAATAGATTTCTGTTGATTTAAAAGATTTACAATGCCTAGATTTCTCCCTTTGTCACTCTTCCCCTCCTTCCCACTTCTCAGAGATCCTTCCCTCTTCGTAATGTATTTTTAAGCAAAAATATAAAGGGGAAGAAGAGCAGAAATTTTTTTTTATCAAAATTGATCATTACATTGAATAAAAATAAAAATTGTATATGCAAAGTTTTCCACTCATGGACACCCTCACTTCTGCAAATGAGTTGGAAATCTATTTCCTCATATATATTCTTTGGAAGCATCCATGTTCTTTTTAATTCTAAAATATTCAACTTTAAAAATTTTAAAATTTATTTACAGACTTCCATCTTTATGCCATGTAAGTCTTTCTTTTTCAATTTCTTTCTTGACTGGCTATTTTGTACAATTTTGTTTGTTTTTCTTACAATGTACATGGTTGTAGTCTTCATTCATATTGTTCTTCTGGCTCTGTTTACTACATTTTGCATCAGTGTATATAAGCCTTTCTATGCTTATCTGTATGCATCAAATTTATTACTTACATCAAAGTCTAGTTTCTTCACATCCATGTGCCAGAGTTTTTTCAGTTGATCACAAATTTTTTTTAAGCACTCTACTAGGAATACTAGAAATACAAAGAAAAAAAGGAGAGTAATCCCTGCCCCCAAGCAGCTTACCTTCAAATGAGAGAGACATGAACAGGAATAACTGTATCCAAACCTAAACCCAGATAAAAGAAACAACTTGCCTTTCACTCGTTGTCTCATATATACTCATGACCACTTTATAGTTGAGGATGCTGAGACATAATGAGGTCAACACAATCCTACCTTTTGCTGAGTGTTATCTCTAGCATATCTTAATAAACTGGAAAACCTTCAAGGATGGTGCATTGTCCAAGGACCAGTCTAGCTGACACTAGAGAAGCTTTTCACTATCTTCATGGCCTGGAGATGAATTTTACAGCCAGAACAGCTTTCAGGGTCCATTGAGTATGTTATAGAGGAGTTGCAACTTTTTTTTTTTGCCATTTTTTGGGAGGGCAGCTGGGGTTAAGTGACTTGCCCAAGGTCATACGGCTAGTTTTTGTGTTAAGTGTCTGGGGTCAGATTTGAACTCAGGTCCTCCTGACTCCCGGGCCAGTGCTCTATTCACTGTGCCACCTAGCCGCCCTGGAGTTGCAATCTGTGTTGGAGGAGGGAGGTCCCTCACAGGTTAAATCTTTAATCATTAAAGGTTTATAGTACAGTAAAATATTATTATCCAAG
The DNA here is from genome assembly GCF_028583685.1 of Petaurus breviceps papuanus. NCBI lineage: Eukaryota > Metazoa > Chordata > Mammalia > Diprotodontia > Petauridae > Petaurus > Petaurus breviceps. Next base: position 6,983 of record NW_027186451.1, on the reverse strand, counting down.
CTGTGAGTCTCTGCAGGTCTGCAGCTTAAGCAATAGCTAGGAGAGGATGCATTTCTTTTAAAAATTATTTTTTGTTTATAAAATAAAATAAGCATTTCGATAACGTTGTATAATAAAAAGATGATTGGTATATGTAAGTATATATTATATATCTGGTATATGTATGTAAAATTATTCTATAATACTCTTATCAGTTTTTTCTCTAGGTATAGATAGCGTCTTTCTTCATATGCCCTTTATAGTTCTTTCTCCCATAACATAGTACAAAAGATGATTGCACATGAAACTGCACATCTACTATGCATGACTTGCTATTCCTTTAAAATAATTAAAAATCCTCATGTAAATTTCTTTTTTTCTTCTCTCCCCCCTCGCCCACCCATACCCTAGAGATGGCTACCATTAGACACAAATATATATATGTAAAATTATTCTATTTATCTCCTATATATGAGTTCTCTGGATGCAGCTAGTATCTTTCTTCATCTGTCATTCATAGTTGATTTATAATTATTTAGTATATATATATAATTATAAGAGTCAAGATGACTTATTCACTCAAAATTGTTCTTAAAGCAATACTGTTATTCCTGTACACATTGTTCTTTTGCTTCTGCTCATTTCAGTTTTCATTATCTCATGTAAATCTTTCCATGTTTTTCTAAGGGAGGATATTTTTCATACTCTCATACAGTCTCAGAACTGGAAGGGACTTCATAGGCCATCTACTTGAACCCTTGACCAAATGAGAATTTCCATAACAATATTTCAGAGAGATGGTTGTAAAGCTCTGTTTGTGCTCATCAGCTAATAGAATGAGAACAGAAAGGCACCTTGGAGGTCATTCCATCCAAACACCTCTTTTTTTTAACAAATGAACAAACCAAAGCACAAAAATATTAGGTGATTTACTCAGGGCTACACAGCTAGTATAATTTTAGGCGGGATTTGAGCATATGTCTTCTTGTCTCCAATTCTAGCCCTCTATCTACTATAGTTAGGTTGTAGCTAGTATAGTTAATGAAGCCTCTGAAGTGCACAAAGGTATTTGAAATTCAAATTTTGAAATCATAATTATATAGTAATCACAATATTATATCATATGCTAATTATACAATGACATGTAATCATAATTATGTAAAATATGGTAAATAGTTCCAGCCCCTGTGAGTTCCAATAATGATCATGTCAGGTGATTATGAATCTATTTGCACTAATTGGCACCCAGCTATACTCCACATGATCTCTTCTTCACTAAAGGAAATCCACTACCTTATAAGGCAGCTGGTCCCATTTTTTTTTAATGCTTCTCAGTGTTTATAATAAAAATTCTTATTTACATAGTACTGTACTGTGCTGTAAGTCTTGTGATGCACTTTGCATGGCTATCTATTTGATCTTCACAAACAACCCTGTATGGGAGGTGCTATTATTATTCCCCTTTTCCAGATGAGAAAACTAAGGCACAAAGAAGAGAAGTGACTTATTTACGGTCACAACTTTAATGTCAGAGACAAAATTTGAATTCAGGTCATTCCTGAGCCCTTGTCTTTCAGATTCTGAGACCATTTGTTCATCCGCTACACCAAATTTCAAGGTGACCCTGAAATAAAGGAAACTTCTCAGGAACCAAGAAAGACCTTGGCAGCGGAAATCTGGATTCAGAGTAGATAGGGTAGAAGGAGGGGTTCTCCCTAGAGATATCTATGGTCAAGGTGGTGAAACGTCCACTTAACCTGAGAGAACTCAGCCCTGCCTCATATTTCTTTCTTTCTTCCTAGCATTGCTAACAGGAGATCGTTGCTTCAGGGGTATCTTCCTGTTAAGGGCAGAGATAAAGGAGATAACACACCCCAACCTCTCGGAGGAGGCGTTGGGGAGTGATGGCAGAAATCATCATTCAGTCCAGAAACACCAGGAAATAGTCCTGAGGATGTTGTAGTTCAGCCATGTCTGACTCTTCGTGACCTCATTTGAGATTTTCTTGGCAAAGATTCTGGAGGACTTTGCCATTTGCTTCCCCAGCTCATTTTATAGATGAGGAAACTGGGGCAAATAGGGTAAAGTGACTTGCCCAAGGCCACACAGCTAGTAATAATGTCTGAAACCAGATTCGAACTCATGAAGATGAGTCTTCCCGACTTCGGGCCGGGCGCTTTATACACTGTGCTGCCTAGCTGCCCAGCATGAGGATGGGGAATAACAAATCATAAGTTGAGCTGTACTTTCTCCCTGAGCATTACCCCTTATCTGAAGAAAAATTGTTGTCTGAGCTTGACACCCATTTACAGAAGCGTTCTTTCAGCAATGGAATGACAGAGGTTCAGAGCTAGAAAGGTTCTCATCTACTATCCAGTCCAACTGGTGCTTCCTCTACTGTATACTTGACAAATGGTCATCCAGACTGTACTTGAAGACCTCTAGAGAGATGGAACTTTCCAGAAGAAAACTGTCCATTTTTTGCGAAATAAATTCTATACAACCCTTGTCCTTTCCTCTTCCCATCTCCACACCAATGTCCTGCACCGAATACGTCAGACCTCTCTGTTCTGCCGTACATAATGCCCCTGGGGAAGGTCCCTTTAAGTCTTGGCCACTTTTGCTAGTGCCTCACTCTTCTCCTTCCTCAGGAGGCAGAGGCCTATTTACCTTAGGGGCACCATTAGTCATGACTAGACATTCTCTAATTTCAGGGACCTGACTCTGACAGGCCAGATCCTTGACTTTGACCACTAACTTGATCTGTGAGTTACCTAGCCTTGGGACTCTGGAGCACTGTAGCTGCTTTGATTCTTGGACAAATCTGCTCCTTTTAAGCAGCCACAGTTCGAAAAGCTGATAGGTTAGAGGCAATGACTAGGAAGAGAGGGCTGCTAGTCAAGCTCTGGGCATCCTGATGTTTAATAGAAGAGAAGTTTCTCCAATATGAGAGAAGATGGAACATGAGGGATTTCCTAGCAGGGAAAGCATGTGATCATGGGGAACATAAAAACGGCATGGGCCTGTTTCCAGGCATTTGTGGTCTTACCTTCCAGTTATATCTTCACAGTCTCTGTGGTGCCTGGGCTGCTGTCTGTCTTCCAAGTCAGAATGGCAGTCTGAGTCTGAGCTGTGGGACTTTTCCATGTTCCACAGTCTGTGGTGAACAGACTGTCAATTACTGTCAGAGAAGTAAACAGTTATGTGTTTGGGGGTTCCCTTAGGGAGAGCCACGCAACAGGTTGTGATTCAGTGTAAGGTGGGAATCCCAAAGAAGAAGTATTCATCCATGGAGTATGGGGAGAGGTCACTTGTCACGAGGTCCATTGGTCTTGCTATATCTCAAGTAAGTAAAACATTATGTCGTTAACTCCTCTTGATGACCCAAGCAATGAGGCAGTCTGATGGACTGGCTTCCCTGCCTTGTCACTATAGTGAAATCTTTCAAAGGAGACCTCAGTTACTCTTAGGGACAAAGAAAAGTCAGAAGTGATCCCTATGTCCTGGGTAGGACACACAGGCTCATATACAGGGATGAGGCAGAATGAGGCATCAAAATGGTAGAGTCTAAAACCTCAATAGATGGTGAGAATGAAGTAGGAAATTCTGCATGTGATAGACTTTGGAAGGTTTGGTGTCTTAGCCCTAGAAAATAACCCAAAAAGCTAGGTGGCTGATATATTACAGAGTCAAAGTCTGCCAACAAGGCAGCTTCTTATGACTGTCTTCCTTGCTGTTATGTTGCTGGTCATCCCTGACAACAATTAGCACCACCAACATGACACTTTCTATCATAACAAAAAAGTAAGAGATGGCACCATGTTGTTGTAAGCTGTTGGACAAATACAGAGACACAGAGATGCCCAAGATTTTAGACTGGGAATCTCCTGTGGGCAGAGACTGTGTTTCTGCTTTCAGATGGGACTAACTAGTCCTATAAACTAACTGAGTTTATTTCTCTTTCATGAGCTCTAGTAAAAGGTACTGGCACAAGGGAAGAATCCTTTGTGTAGACAACAGTACCCAGAACCTTTCAAAATACTCAACGCAGACAAATCAAAGGACTTGCGCAGAAAATCCAATGCCAAAATGGAAAACAAAGAACACTCATTAGTCCTTAAATAATTAACACAAATTCTTGTGTTTTGGAGTCTTCTCAAAAGGGAAATGAACTTTCCAGTGTCAGCAGGGCAATAGCTCCCCTCAATATTGTAGATCACTCCACTTTCCACATAAAGACATGATGTCATTCCAAAATCATAGTTCCACCTTATGAATGAGGTTCCCCCTTCTTTTTACTTGAAATCCATTGCTCTTTCCGCTGGGAAAGATTCTGTAATGAGGAGGTAAACTTTGATCCCAGAGAGTAAATTTCCCTTCTAAGTGCCTCTCTGGTTTATATGCCATTCATAGAAAGATGTGATGGGTCAAAGGTAGGACTAGGACAGATGCTGTCAGAGCATCAGAAGAAATGGAAAAGAAATAGGAGTTCAAAGCTTTGTTTAAGGAGCCTTAACTTCAAAGATCCATAGCAATAAATCAATCTCATGATATTATCTGGAGAAGAGCTCCAGATGGATTGGATTCAGTCTCCCAGCCTGCAAAACATGTAAAGGGAGAGAAAGAAGAAGACACCAGCAATGAACAGAAGAAAAAGATGAAGGGACGAAGACAGAAAATCCTTATGGTAGATCCTTAAGGAATAAAACAAATATATAAATAGTTTATATATAAAAACAGATTTTTCAAAATGGCAGGTGGAACGGATCATTAGTCAGTGAAGCATTTATTGTATGCCAGATGTTGTGCTAAATACTAAAGCTACACAGAAAGGCAAACCACAAAAACAATAAACTGAGTCCCTGCTCTCAAAGAACTCAGTCTAATGTGTAGAATTCTATACATAGACTATATATATATATTTAGGGCACTATGGCATAGTGGATAGATAGCTGGTCTCACAGTCAGAAAAACCTGGATTTAAGTTCCTCCTCTGCCATGTCCTGGTCCTTCCAGTGTTCACAAAGAACTCCCAAAGATGATGCATTTGAAAGAAGGTGCTCACCTGAATTGATAGTTAACAACAAATACTTGTTAAGCACTTACCATGTGCCAGGGACTGAGCTAAGTATAAATACAAGCAAAAATTAAGATAGTCCCTGCCCTTGAGGAGCTTACATTCTGGTGGAGACAATGGATAAAATGGAGCTGAGGAAGGGAGGGAGGGAGAAGGTATCCATCCCCAAGAGTTATGGTGGAGAAGTCTGCAGAGTCAAGATTGGAAGTGGATGAAAAGAGGAATCAGTATGACTGGCCTGGGAATTTCATCAAAATGGAGAGTCTAGGAGGAATTCACAAAGTAGAGGATGGAGTCTAGGGGCCTAAGGATCTTCCTGGATGAGAATGTTGTTGGGACATGGTGGAGAAGTCCAGAGAGTCAAGAAGAGGACCTCTTTCCTTTGTTGTTGGCATGTTCTCTTCACCATGTGTTGAGCAAACCATTTATTTTTTGATGCCAGATAGTTGAGGCTCAGGACAGGATGATGGTGGTAGTAGTGGAGGTGGTGGTGATAGTAACAGGACATAGAGGTCATTCTTTAAGACAGCATGGTATTGAAGATGCTCCCTTCAGTTCAGGATTATGCAGGCTGCTGCCAGTGCCAGATGGGAGCCACTGGGATACAGTGACTGTTTGTTAGCAAAAGGGATTATTTCTGGCTTGCAATATTTGGTCAGATGAGCCTAAGATCCATCCTTGTGACTGCACCTTGGTACCTCTTGACTGGTGTAATAGTAATGAAATTTAAAGATCCCCCTGTATTGGCTTGGGTTTTGGTTTGATTGTGTTAAAACCCAGAGCTTGTGAATCCCACTTGTGGGATGGACTTGTTGACGTGAAAAGAGAGGGCTGACCTGGGAGGAGCTGGTGAAGTAAATTTAGAGAGACACAAGAAAAGAGAGAGGCAGAAGAACTTTTTGGAAGCAGCACCTTTGAGCCAGAGAAAGACTGAGAGTATTGCTGAGGGCCCCTTTGAATTGCCCAGGACTTTTGAGAGCTGCCAGCCAGAGCTGTCAAGGACTGAGGAGACACGGCTGTTATGCTGGTACTTTGTCTGTCTGTTTTGATGTTGTTTTGCCAGATTTGTCCACTGGTGAAAGACAGTGTTGTTGTTGCAGAGGGTTTGGTACCTTGCGGTTGATTCAGAGCTCCAGAGACTGTTCTGCAGACAGAGAGTGAATTCTGTACACTGGTGAAGGACAGTGCTGTTGTTGCAGAGGGCTTGGAACCTTGCTGTTGGTTCAGAAGCCCTGAAGAAGGATTTTCTTGCTGTATGTTTACAGAAATCCTAGAAGAGGGTTTTGCTAATGTTTTCAGGGGTCATAGGACTGTTCTGCAGGCAGAGAATGAATTAATGAAGACACTGGCAATGTATCTTGTGGCCTTGCTAAGCTTTGTCTCCCCAGGAACAAAGATTGCTGAGAACTTGCCTCCTGTCAAGATGAAGAAAAGACTGATGTGCTTAAGCTTGTTGTAACTCTGGGGGTAGATTCAATTGTGATCCAAGGGTGGGGAACTTTTGACCTTTTTATGTTCTGTGATTGAACAAATGAATGTACTTTACTTATGATTGGAAACTAATCTCCATTTGAGAACAGAGGCTTTGTGATGGACTAAATGAATGTATAGCCTAGGGGTGGAGTAGTACTTAGAAGAGGGACTTTATGATTGATTAAATGAATGCAATGTTCAGGGGTGGGGTAGTACTTGATTAAATCAGGTAGTACTTGGAGATTATTGAATCACACTTAGTATATGCTGTATTTTGAATGATGTCATATTTTGATCTTCTCTGTTCTTAATTTTTCACTGAATAAAATGGAGAGCACCTATGCTGGTATTTTGAACCTTGGGGAGTTGCCTTTGCTTAACATTACAACTGGGTATAGATCCCACACCCCTGTTGAATGCACAGATGAAAACAAGTAATTTTGGAATCAAAAGA
>NW_027186450.1:0-26898 GCF_028583685.1 Petaurus breviceps papuanus | reverse complement strand
TTCAGGCTCATCTTGGGCTTGTGGCACATGGAGGTTCCCTTCTCTCCATTCCTCTCCCAGTCTCCCAACCACCTCTCAGGTTCTTCTCATCTCATCCTTCTTCCTTAAGGTCTCACCCTTAAACCAGATTAAATGACACTATCACATCCCCACCCTCCTCAAGCCCCCAAATCCACCCCTACTTTCCTCTCTCAAAAAATTGCTGTGGTTAGTACTTTACTCAGATGTACTCTTCTCATCCAAGGCTCAAGCCCCCAGTCCCATGACCTGGGATGTGATAAGACAGCAAGAGGATTTCTCAGCTCCCCTGGGACAGGGCCAGGGGCACCAGAGGCCAGATGTGCCTGAGGACATGATGCTGACCTAGACAACCCTGTGGCCTGGACGGGTCCCTCGAACTGGGAGCCAAAGTGAGTCCCATCCCTGTGCCCACCTGTCCTAACTATGAGGAGTCTGGCTTCTCCCTCTCCTTATACGGTATATGCCTTCCCCTGTTCAAACTGGGTTCTTGGCTCCAGCTTTCCTGGGGTGGTCCCCATATCTCAGTAGGGAGATTCTTGGGGGATCTTTTTTAGGATTTTTTAAAATTGGGAATTTAAAAAAAATTAAAAATCTTTTAGCATTTTTTCCTAACAAAACCTTTCCTCTCTTTCTCTAATTCTTTCTTCTTATCATCCCCAGTCCTGCCCTGAGCTGCTCCTGAAGCTGCCTGAGGGGTCAGCATCCCCTGGGGGAGAGGCCCCTGCCTCTGACCAAGCTCTCCTTTCCTTCCCTTGCAGGTTCTGGGGCCTCCTATGTGCTGACTCAGCCTCCTTCAGTGTCCAAAGGCCTGGGAGAGGAGGCCTCCCTAGCCTTTGCTGGGGGTGGAGTTAGCAGCAAAAATGGATCCTGGCATCAGCAGAAACCTCCCTGGGTCTCTGTGCTGGTCATCCATGAGGATAGCAAGGGGACCTTAGGGATTCCTTCCCTGCTCAATGAGCAACATCCTCACCACCTCGAGGGTCCATCTATCCTTCTCTCTCATGTCCTCACAGCTTTAATACACCCTTAAATCTCACCCAATGGGTGACCCCATCCCCCTCTGTACAAACATTTTTCCCACCCTCCTCAAGGCCCAGCTCCACTTCTACTTTCCTCACTCACAAAATCAAGGTAGTTAATACTTTACTCAGGAAACTGAGGCCATCCAACTTTTTTTATTAAAAATCTTGATTTTGCACATGGACCTAGTAGTGGGGGAGAGTTCATCCTGAGGTCTCAGTGCCCTGGGCTGGGCATTAGGGGTTACTGACCTGAAGCTAGGAGGGGCCCAGGAGGGTGTGGGTCCAGAGCTGTCCCTGAAGTGGCCAAAGTAGGGTAGAAGATGAAAGAGGCTCTCAGGGGGGCAGCAAAGCTCAGGGAATGAGGGGGAGCCCATAGGGTAGAGAGAGGGAGGAGGGCAGGTTTAGGGAAGGAATCTTGGAGGAGGGAAAGCGGCCCCTGAGGTGGAATAGCAGGGAGGGAAGAGGGAAGGAAGGGCCTGAGGGAGAAGCTGTTTCTGTCCTGTGCTACCCAGGCCCTTCTCTGGGGCCCACAGGGGAGGGCACAGTCTGAGCAGGCCTGGGAGGGGTTTTTGTCTCACTTCCCCCTCAGTCTGTGTCACTGTGAGCATGAGAAGTACCATCCCACACCTGACAGTAATAATCAGCCTCATCCTCAGCCTGGAGCCCAGAAATGCTCAGGGTGGCCGTGTTCCCTGAAATGGAGCCAGAGAATCTGTCAGGGATCCCTGAGGGCCTTTTATCATTCCAATATACCACCAGCTTAGGGGCTTGGCCAGGTTTCTGCTGGTACCAATATACATAGTAGCTGCTAACTCCATCCCCAGCACAGGAGATGGAGGCCGTCTCTCCCAGGCCTTTGGACACTGAAGGAGGCTGAGTCAGCACATAGGAGGCCCCAGAACCTGCAAGGGAAGGAAAGAAGGGCTTGGTCAGAGGCAGGGGCCTCTCCCCCCCAAGGGGATGCTGACCCCTCAGGCAGCTTCAGGATGAGCTCAGGGCAGACCTAGGCCTGGCCTCAGACATTGTGGGGCCTGAGACCCAGGGAGGAGTCCCTGGAAAGCCTCACCTGTGTAGACAGTCAGGAGTGAGAACAGCAGAGAGATCCAGGCCATGGTCAAGGTTCCTGCCAGAGCTCTGTGTGCTGAGGATCCCCCAGGGCTCTCTTAAGACCAGCCCAGGCCCTGCAGGGAGGAGGCTCCCACATGCAAATCTGCTCCTGCTCTGATGATTTGCAGAAGGAATCTTAAGTAATGGTTGACTGACCCTGTGTTCCTCAGGGTCTAGGAGACAGGCATGGGTTTTCATGTCCCCTGAGGTCATTCCCTCCTATGAGATGCTGGGATTCTGGGAGACAGGTTCATTCCTCCCCAGGCCTGTGTCTGATGCTCCACGACTCTCTCAATATAACTCAGCTCCTTTTTCCTCCTGGACCTTCCCTGTGCCCTGGGGCCTTCTCAAAATGGACCATCCCTCTTCCCTGCCAGCCCCTCTTCCTATTGTTGAGTTCCCCCAGGACCTGCTTGGGGAAAGCCAGGCTTCCTCCCCTCCAGCTGGGCCTGTGACTCTGGAGGCTTCAGAAGCTCCATGGAATGGGGGCTTCTCTCCCCCATCACTGGGAGCCCCTTTCATGGGTTGACTTTTCCTATTAGAATGTAAACTCCATGAGGGCAGGAACTCTCTATTGGTATTGGAATGCCCAGCATTTAGCACAGGGCCTGGTCCATAGGAAGGGATTAAGAAATGCTTTTTGTCTTGCCTGGCCCCCAGTCCAGAGCTGCCCTCATGACCATCCAAAGGAACAATCCTAAGAGAGAGTGGGCCCAGCTTCTGCCCCCAGTCCCCAGGATCCTGCTGTTCAGGCCTCCCAAGAGGCTGCAGAGGAAGAAAGCCAGGCTCACGCTCACTGTGGGCCTCCCTTCGCCATTGGTAAAGTGAGGGTATTGGACCAGGGGGTCTCTGAGCCCCTTCCAGCCCTGGCCTTCTGTGGTCAATCCCAAAGGTCTGATTTCATTTGTAATTATAAGCAGATTTTCCAAACATCAAGGACCTTAGGTAAGTAACGTTAAGGGTAAAGTTTAAGAAATTTTATTTATTTTTAAGTTTTCTTTATTTTATTTTTAAGAAAGTAGGGCATTTGCAGGTGAGCACTTACTCAATATTCAGGTTATACTCTTAGACCCTCTTATCTCTTTAGCTTCTGGGAATGATGCTTCAGGCAAGATGGTGACTGGGAAAGCCTGACCATAGGATTCAGAAGACCAGCTTGAGCCAAGACCATCCTGAGGCTCAGAGGTCCTGGGGAAGGTTGTCCCCAGCCACAGCTCATTCTGGGGCTCAGCCCCCCTGACATCACCCCCACGGTGCTGGGCCTCACTTCTCTGCCCAGCCTGCATCTTGGTGGTGCAGTGGTTAGAGCTGGGACTTGGAGTTTGGAAGATCTGCTTTTAGTTCTTGTCTCTGAGGCTTATGAGCTAAGTGATCCTGGGCAAGTCACCTAGCCTGTGTGGGGCTCAGTTCTCATGTCTCTAAAATGGGAAGATAATAGCCACTATCTCCCACGGCTGGTAGTGAGGCTTAAAGGATTTAATACATGTCATTGTGTAGCAAATCTTAACTTTCCCAGTAAACACTACAAGCTGGCTGTCCCTCTAGGCCCGAGTCCCCCCACCCCCACCCTCAGGCAGATCCCAAAGATCTGAGAATGGAGGGAGATGCGGGGAGGGTGAGTGGGGGAGACCTTCCTAGGGGCCATTGCTCCTGCCTCCTGTTCTGTCTGAGGCCTTTCCTCATCCCCCCAACCCCCAGCTGAGAGGGTCCCCTTGTCCCCTACCTCCCTGGCATTTCTCTGTGTTGTACTTCCCCATCCAGAGCCTCTGCGCTCCTCCAATAGAAGGGAAAGGCCTGGAGAACAGAGACTGCTCCTGTTTGTCTTTGTGCCCCCTGGCACAGTGCCTGGCACAGGGGGAGTGCTGAACACAGGCTTCTTATTGGACTGGTCTGCACCTTTTTAGTCCCTGAGAATGTTGTTCACACTCTGGGGCCTGAGGGAATTCTGAAGTGTCCCCTAAAAGGTGGGGTGTTGGGAGGGGCAGCTCTTCACCTGCCCGAAGCTCAGGGGGTGGGGCTGGGAAGGCAGCATCAGCTGAGCCTCCCCCAGGCCACAGGGCAGGAGACCAGGAGCTCAGGGGCCAGGAGCCCCAGGGGGCATTTCCAGCCCAACTCAGCCCCAAACACATTCAAATGTCTCCCTCTGGTAGCTACAGGGTCAATGGCAGCCCCAGGAAAGGTCAGGAGGAAGGTCCTCCCTTTTTTAAAAATTGACTTCTCCCTTAGAAATGGAAGCTTCTTGAAAATAGACTGTCTTTCTTTTTGCTTCAATTTGTATTCTCATCTTAGAACAGTGGAAGGAAGAAAAAGGCCCTTATGTTCATCGATGTTCAGAGAACTTCATGGTAGCCAAAAAAGGGGCTTAGAGTCTCATTTACGAGATATATGGAAAAGATTCAAATGTATAACAATAAGATCCATTCCCTCACTGGAAAAATAATGGCTGTAATATACGAATAGCCAGTTTTCAGAGGAATAAATCTAAATGATCAATGGTCATGTCGGTGTAAGCCTGGGTTATATAAGAACAGTTTTCCATACCTAATACTGAGCACAATTCCATTGCTCCCCCAGGGCCTCCTTAAGCAGCTGCTTCTGGGCCTGTTTCTATGCCATATTCTGCCCTTTTTATCTGAAAGAAGTTTTTTTGGGGAGCTTTACAGATATTATTTCATTTTATCTTGACAACAACCAGTAGAGGTAAATGCTATTATTATTGTCATTTGACAGATGAGGAAACTGAAGCCAATAGAGGTTAAGTGACTTGCCCAGGGCCACACAAACAGGGTCTAAAGCCACATTCAAACTCGGGTCTATCTAATGCACCAATAAGAGAGTCCTTTCTCCTTTCTCCCTTCTCCCACCTCCCACTTTGCCAGGCACTGTGCTAAACACTCTACAATTATCACCTCATCTAATTTCCCCAACAACCCTTCGAGGTTGGTTATATGATGTCTATTTGTAGTATGAGGAAAATGAGGCAGACAGAGGTTAAATGACTTGCCCAGGGTCACACAGGTGGTAAGTGTCTGGGTCAGGATTCAAACTTAGGAATCCAGGCCCAGTACTCTAGACACTATACCACCTATGTGTCTAAATACTTCGTGACCTAGAAGACATTTTATAAAATGGCATTTCTTCACAAGAGATAATTTAAAATTGCAGTTACTCCTTGAAATGTCATTGTGACAGACCCTCTTGGGGGCACAGAGAGGGGTGATTCCTGACTCAGCACAGGCTTCGAACTGGCTCCTGAAGCCAAAAGGGGGACACCCTCAGGAGCCCTGATCTGAAGGGATCCTCTCTATGTCCCTACCAGAAGCCCAGAGGAGTCTGCCCCAGCCTATGCAAAGAGTGAGGGGCAGGATGAGAGAGGGCGCCCAGGACATGGTTGGGATTTGTTCTGAGCTCCTCTTCAAAGACCGCACAGCTGGGACTGATGCCCACAGGCTCTCTAATCTTTCACGGGTCCTAGGCATGAAAATTTACCCCTTCCTCTATCTCTTTTGGGTGCCTGTGGGCTGGTCTTTGGCTTCCACCAGAGCAGAGGCTGAAGAGACTCAGGGTCATTACCTCCTTGCTCAGTGGGGAAAGACGCTAGTTTGTCCAACAGTGACCTCTACTGGCAAAGGCCAGTAAATGCTGCTTCTTCCAAAATCCTCCTTCTTTTAGGAGTGTAATACCTGGTAATATTACTGCAGGAAAAAAAAAAAAAAGTAACAGCCTAGAAGATTTCACCAGCCTGGTCTTTTCAAGACTGAAAGAGCTATACATTCCTGGGGGAAGTCAAAGGAGCTGGATCTCGCCTCCTAGAAGACTGGAGAATCTTAAAACCTTTTAGACTCAGACTTTGAGGACCAATGAACTTGGTGAATGGCTCAGAAACACTTCCAGAGTGAAAATAATAATTAAAAAACATTGGGGTTCAGTGGTAAGGGCGAAGTTGAATGAGATTTCAGGGGAGCTCATTGGCATGGTTTATGGTTTCCCTTTGAATTATTCAGGATTGGGATTAAGAAGGAAGAAAGGAGAACAGAGGAGGGAGGACAAAAGCATGTGTTAGTGGGGTAACAACAGTGGAAATTTCATGTCAGTAGATGCCAGGATCCTCAGTCCCTTGTTGAAAGATTAAATTTCAGCAGAACCTGTGCTCCAAGGGAGACATATTTTTCCAGAAACCAGAAGAGAACTGAGGACATTTAGTGTATAGGAAGCTTCTCACAGTGCCTAGAAAGAATGGTTGCTCTCTGCAAGACATAGGGACAGGTCTGTGTGCTTCCAATTACATTAGGAAAGAGGCAGCCCCCCTTTCCAGGCTGTCAGCCTGATCCAGAGCCTGAGGCTTGGCCCAGGCAGCAGACATGGGTTTAGGAGGGCATCTCTGTCTATATCTGAGGCATAAATAAAGATTCAACCTCCCCCAGCTGTGGATCTCTAAAAAATTGAAATGGTGTGAGGGAAATACATCCCAAACTGTCTAATCATAGCCTAAAAACAAAATAAAAAATACTCCCATCCACCCCTCATGGAATCCCTATAAAACTAGAAAATCTGAGAAAATCCTTTGAACTCCAGCAAATCCTCTGAACCAGGGGTGAGAACCTGTGGCCTCAAGGTTACATGTGGCCATTTAGGTCCTTGTGTGTGGCTTTTTAACTGAGTTCATATTTTACAGAATTTCACAAGTTTTACAGTTTATGAAGGGGATTTGTTCTGTGAAATTTGGACTCAGTCAAAGGGCTGCACTTGAGGACCTAGAGGGCCACGTGTGGCCTTGAGGCTGCAGAATCCCCCCCCCCCTTTGCTCTGAACCAATCTTCTTCCTCCTCCAATTCTCACTTGGCCCCTTTTAAGTCCTAGCTAAAATCCCACCCTCTGCAGGAAGGTTTTCCTGATCTTTCTTGATTCTAGTGCCTTCCCTCTCTTGATTCCCCTTCTATCCTTTCTATAGTTTCCTTACACATAGTTATTGGTACATTGTCTCCCTCATTACACTGTGAGCACTCCCTTCCCATTCACCCACCATGTTATCAGCAGCCAAGACTGCAGTAGCTGACCCAAGGGTCCAACATATGAGTTTGTAATAAATTACAGTTCCTTGCTCTGGTTACCCCTCTTGTTTCCAGTGCCATGGAGAGGGCTATAGGTTTGAGAAGAAATCACACTTAAATAAGCTTGAGAGAAGTAGTTTAGTATTCAGCTGAGGCCAGTTAAACCCATCTGAAAGCGACTTGTGGCAGAGACCTGGGTAACCAAACCATGAATTCCCTAGTGTAGGAGAAGGCTGAGGTGCTTTGAGATAAATCTCCTAGGAAAGCCATCTTCAGTGATGAGGGAGTCAGAAGTGACCAAGAGGGAACATAAGGGAGGGAAAACAGGAATGGGCCAAGAGTTCAGGAAGAACACTTACACACCTTGAGCATAAATAGACAACTCAACATTTAATTAAGAAAAATCCATATGATAATTCTATTAACAATAGAATGAAATATGGCTTCCAGCTCTAGTAAAGGAGTTCAGACATCTATCAATAAATCCTGCAAAACAAAGAAAAAGCAAGTTACACCTGCTAAGATATGTGGACTTTGAGAAGAACATGGACCCACAACATGCTGTACCTGAGTGGTTCGAGAGAGAAATGAGATTACCTTTTAAGGAAGTTGGAAGGGAAACAAAAAAGAAAAGGGGCAAAGAGTGAAAGGAGTGAAGATTGAGGGATATGGTGATCGGAAGCAAAACTCTGGGGAAGAGGGACAAGGAGAAAGGAGACAGAAGCATACATAGGGGAAATAGGATAGAAAGAAACAGTCATCACTACCGTGGAAGTCAATGGGATGAATTCTTCCATAAAATGGAAACTGATAGCAGAGGAGAACAAAAACCAGAATCCTACAATATGTTGTTTACAAGAAACACATTTGAAATTAGATATATACACGGAATAAAGGTAAAAGGTTAGAGCAGAATACTACTTTACTTCAGCTGAAGTAAAATTAAAAAAAAGTAGAGGTAACAATCCTGATCCCAGACAAAGCAAAAGCAAAAATAGGTTCAACTAAAAGAGATAAGGAACAAAATTATATCTTGCAAACAGGTACCACAGAAAATGAAGTAATATGAACTAAAGATATATGCACCAAGTAGCATAGCATCCAACTTCTTAAAAAAGAAGTTAAGTTAGTTACAGGAAGAAATATAAAGTAAAACTATACTTGTGGGGAGACCTCAGCCTCTCAGGAGTAGACAAATCTAGACACAATATAAACAAGAAAAAAGTTAAGGGGTTACTTAGAATTTTAGAAAAGTTAGACAAAAATTTTCTGGAGAAAATTGAATGAGGATAGAAAGGAATATGCCTTTTTCTCAGTGGCACATGGCATGTACACAAAAACTGACTATGTGTTAGGGCATAAAAGCCTCACAATCCAAAGCAGAAAGACAGATAAATTAAATAGATTCTTTTCAGATCATGATGTAAAATTACATGCAATAGAGGGTCATGAAAAAATAGACTAAAGACTAATTGGAAACTAAATAACCTAATCCTAAAGAATGAGTGGACCAAACAACAAATGATAGAAAGAAACCAATAGCTTTATCCAAGAGAATGACAATAATGAGACAACACACCAAAACTTACAGGATGCTGCTAAAGCACTTCATAAGGGAATTTTTTGTCTTTATTAATTTATTTACTGTTAGTTTACAAGATTCATTAGCATTCAACATTCATTCTTTGAGTTTCAAATTTTCTCTCCTTCCCCTTCTTCCCCCCCCATGATGGCATACAATCAAGCATAATATCTGCAAATACTTTCACATTAGGCATTAGTCAGGTTATAAAGAAGGATTGTAACAGATGGAATGAAGAATGGTAAAGAGGAAACAAGACCAAACAAGAAAACAAAAAAGGGCAGGTAGTTTGCTTCAATCTGGGTTCAATCTCAGTTCTTTCTCTCGATGTAAACATCTCTCTCCATCATGAGTATTTTGGGTTTGACTTATGTCTATGGATTGCTGAAAAGAGTCCACTTTATCAAAGTTGGTTGTCACATATAAGTTGTGTCTGTAATTGTGTACAAATTCCTCCTGGCTCTACTCTTCTTACTCAGCATCAGGTCATATCTGCCTCTCCAGGTAAATATGAAGTCCATCTGCTCCTTGTTTCTTATTGCACAATAGTATTCCATAACATGCATGTACCACAACTTGTTCAGCCATTCCCCAATTGAGGGGCACCCCTTTAAACTCCAATTCTTTGCTACCAAAAAAGAGCTGCTATAAATAGTTTTGTACATATGGGTCTTTTTCCCACTGCTATGATCTCTTTGGGATACAATCCTAGAAGTGGTATTGTTGGTTCAAAAGGTATGAAATTATTTATAGCCTTTTGGGCATAATTCCAGATTGTTTTCCAGAATGGTTGGATAAGTTCACAACTTCACCAGTAATGCATTAGTGTTCCAATTTGTCCACATCCTCTCCAGTATTTGTCATTTCCCTGTTTTGTCATCTTAGCCAATCTGACGGCTGAGATGTGGTACCTCAGAGTTGTTTTGATTTGCATTTCTCTAATCAATAGTGATTTAGAGCATTTTTTCATATGTTTATTAATATCTTTAATTTCTTCCTCTGAAAATTGCCTGTTCATATCCTTTGACCATTTATCAATTGGGGAATGACTTTTATTCTTATAGATTTGACTAAATTGTCTGTATATTTAAGAAATGAGTCCTTTATTAGTGACATAGGTTGTAAAAATTCTTTCCCAATTTTCCACTTCCCTCTTAATTCTGGTTACATTGGCTTGGTTTGTACAGAAGCTTTTCAATTTAATGTATTCAAAATTATCCACATTGCATTTTATACTGCCCTCTAATGCTTGTTTGGTCATAAAGTCTTTCCCTCTCCACAAATCTGACAGGTAAACTATTCCTTGCTTTCTCAGATTGCTTGGAGTATCAGCCTTTATACCTAGATCATGCACTGATTTAGACTTGATTTTGATATATGGTGTTAGATAATGATCTATGCCCAGTTTCTGCCATACTATATTCCAGTTGTCCCAGCAGCTTTTGTCAAATAGTGAGTTCTTATCCCCAAAACTGGGATCTTTGGGTTTATCAAACAGTAGATTACTATAGTCATTGACTGCTGAGTCTCGTGTACCCAATCTATTCCATTGATCCACTAGTCTATTCCTCAGCCACTACCAAGTAGTTTTGAAGACTGCTGCTTTATAGTACAGATTAAAATCTGGTATAACTAGTCCTCCACTCCTAGGATTTCTTTGCATTAATTCCCTTGATATTTTGGACCTTTTGTTCTTCCAAATGAATTCTGTTACTAAGTTTTCTAGCTCTATAAGGTAATTTCTTGGTAAACTGATTGGTATGGCACTAAATATATAATTTAATATAGGTAAAATTGTCATTTTTATTATATTAGCTCGACCCAACCATGAGCAATTGATGTCTTTCCAATAAGTTAGATCTGACTTTATTTGTGTGAAAAATGTTTTGTAGTTGTGTTCATATAGGTCTTGGGTTAGTTTTGGCAGGTAGGTGACCAAATATTTTATAATGTCTACAGTAACTTTAAATAGGTTTTCTCTTTCTATCTCTTGCTGTTGAACTTCATTAGAAATATACAGAATTGCCAAGGATTTATGTGGGTTTATTTTATATCCTGAAACTTTGCCAAATTTATTTATTGTCTCAAGTAGTTTTTTACTTGATTTTCTAGGATTCTCTAAGTATATCATGATATCATCTGCAAAGAGTGATAGCTTGGTCTCTTCTTTGCCTAATTTGATTCCTTTGATTTCTTTTTCTTCTCTAATTGCTACTGCTAACATTTCTAGTACCAGATTGAATAAGAGGGGTGATAGTAGATATCCTTGTTTCACCCCTGATCTTATTGGAAATACTTCTAGCTTCTCCCCATTACATATAATACTTGCTGATGGCTTTAAATAGATGCTATATATTATTTTAAGGAAGGCTTAATCTATTCTTATTCTTTCTAGTGTTTTTGATAGTAATGGATGTTGTATTTTGTCAAAAGCCTTTTCCGTGTCTATTGAGATGATCGTGTGGTTTCTGCTAGTTTTATTGTTGATATGATCAATTATACTTATGGTTTTCCTAATATTAAACCATCCTTGCATTCCTGGAATAAATCCTACCTGATAAAAGTGTATTATTCTTGAGATAAGTTGCTGTAGTCTTTTTGCTAATATTTTATTTAGAATTTTTGCATCTATATTCATGAGGGAGATTTGTCTCTGATTTTCTTTCTCTGTTTTATCTCTTCCTGATTTAGGTATCAGTACTATATTTGTGTCATTAAAAGAATATGGTAGGACTCCTTCTCCACTAATTTTCCCAAATAGTTTGTAGAGTACTGGAATCAATTTTTATTTAAATGTCTGATAGAATTCACTAGTGAATCCATCTGGCCCTGGAGATTTTTTTCTAGGGAGTTGACTGATGGCTTTTTCAATTTCTTTTTCTGAGATGCTATTATTTAAGTAATTTACTTCCTCTTCAGTTAATCTGGGCAACTTGTATGCTTGTAAATATTCATTCATTTCCCTAAGATTGTCAAATTTATGTGCATACAACCTGCCAAAATAGTTCCTAATTATTGTTTTACTTTCCTCTTCATTGGTGGTAGGTTCACCCTTTTCATTTTTGATACTCATAATTTGGTTTTCTTTCTTTTTTATCATATTGACTAAGGGTCTATAAATTGTATTTTTCCCATAAAACCAGCTCTTAGTTTTATTAATTAATTCAATTGTTTTCTTAATTTCAATTTTATTAATCTCTCCACTGATTTTCAGTATATCTAATTTAATATTTACTTGTGGATTTTCAATTTGTTTTTTTTTCTAGCTTTTTCAATTGCATGCCCAATTCATTGACCTCTCTTTTCTCTAATTTATTCATGTATGCACTCAGGGATATAAAACTTCCTCTAAGAATTGCCTTTGCTGCATTTCACAAATTTTGGTGTGTTGTCTCAGTACTATCATTCTCTTGAATGAAGTTACTGATTGTTTCTATGATTTCTTGTTTGACCTACTAATTCTTTAGGATTGAATTGTTTAGTTTTGAATTAGTTTTTAGTCTGTCTTTCCATGGCCCTTTATTGAATACGATTTTTATTGCATCATGATCTGAGAATGATGCATTTATTATTTCTGCCTTTCTGTACTGAATTGTGAGGTTTTTATGTCCTAGTAAATGGTCAATTTTTGTGTATGTGCCATGTACCACTGAGAAGAAGGTATATTCCTTTTTATCCCCATTCAGTTTTCTTCAGAGATCTGTCATACTACCCTCTCTAAAATTCTATTCACCTCTTTAACTTCTTTCTTGTTTATTTTGAGGTTGGATTTATCAAGTTCAGAGAGGGGGTGATTAAGGTCTCCCACTACTATAGTTTTGTTATCATTTCTTCCTCTAATTCCCTTACCTTCTTCTCTAGGAATTGGGATGCTATACCACTTGGTGCATATATGTTAAGTAATGATATTGCTTCATTCTCGATGGTGACTTTTAGCAGGATATAGTTTCCTTCCTTATCTCTTTTAATTACATCAATTTTTGCTTTTGGTTTATCTGAGATAAAAATTGCTACCTCTGCTTTTTTTTTACTTCAGCTGAGGCATGATGTATTTTACTCCAGCCTTTTAACTTTACCTTGTGTGTATTCCTCTGTTTCAGATGTGTTTCTTGTAAACAGCATTTTGTAGTATTACAATTTTTAATCCATTCTGCTATCCACCTCTGTTTTATGGGAGAGTTCATTCCATTCACATTTATGATTATTATCTGTTTCTTTCCCTATTCTCTCCCCTGTTAATGCTTATGTTTTTTCTCCCCTTCTTCTTTCCCCTCCTTAACAGTATTCCTTTTGACCACTGCCTCCCTCAGTATTCCCTTATCAGCCCCCCTCCTTTTTCCTCCCCTTCCCCCTTACTTCTTCCCTCCCTCCTAACGCCCCCCCTTCATAGCTCTTTGTATCTAGTACTGCCTGTAAGACATTTTTATATTTAATGAAGCATGTTATTTCTTCTTTGCACCAAGAGTGACAGAAACAAATCTCATGCAAAGTTCCTCTCCCTCCCCTCTTTCCTTCTAATATGATATGTTTTGTGTCTCTTCTCCATAGAGTCCTATGCTTAACTGGTTATTATTCCCTCCTTGCACCAGACCTAATGAGGGGAAACCTCATATAATACTCATCTGCCTCCCTTCTTTCCTCTGCTATATTGTTTTTTTGCCTCTTTGTGTGGCATAATTTACCCTTTTCCACTTCATTCATTCCTCTTCTTCCATTGCAGTCCCTTTGTAGCCCTTAATAAGATTTTTTTAATTGTCATTTTGTGTAATTTATACTCATACCCTTTACTTGTCTATAAACAATTTGCTCTTATTAAATAACAGGGTGTGTGTGTGTGTGTGTTTTTATTGTTTACATTTCTATGTCACTCTTGTATCTCATAATTGGAGGTTTAATTTTCCATTGACTTCTGGCTTTTTCATCAGAAAGGTCTGGAAATCTGTTATATTGTTGAATGACAATCTCTTTGCCTTGAAGAATATGCTCAGTCTCACTGAGTAGGTGATCCTTGGTTGTAACCCAATCTCTTTTGCCTTGAGGAAAATTGAATTCCACTGCCTCTGATCTTTAAGTGTAGAGGCTGCCAAATCTTGTGAGATCCTCACTGTGGTTCTTCAATATTTGAATTGTTTCTTTCTGGCCACTTGAAGTATTTTCTCTTTTACCTGGTAGTTCTGGAGTTTGGCCCCAACATTTTGAGGACTTTTCAGTTTGGGATCTCTTTCAGCAGGTGTCTGATGGATTCTCTCGATTTCTATTTTACCCTCAGGTTCTAGTATCTCAGGGCAGTTCTTCTTAATGAGCTCTTGAAAAATGTTGTCCAGGCTCAGTTTTTCATCATGATTTTCTTGTAGGCCTATGATTTTCAGGTTATCTCTCCTGGATCTGTTTTCCTGGTCAGTTATTTTTCCATTGATATATTTAACCTCGTTTTCTAATTTTTCATTGTTGTTTTTTTGTTTGACTAATTCTTGGTTCCTCATAGAGTTATTTGTTTCAATTTGGTTGATTCTGGTTTTTAGCAAATCATTTTCCTTGGTTAGTTTTTGGAGCTCCTTTTCCATATCACACACTTTTCTTTTTATGTAGCTATTCATTATAATGTTTTTCTAGTTCTGCAATTTTGATTTTAAAAGAATTAATCATTTTGTCTTCTATCTCTCTCATTTGGTTTTCAAAGTTCCTTCTGAGCTCATCTAGGAGAGCTTTCTGTGCTTGGGACCCATTCCCTGTTGATGTTTCAACTGTGGGTGTGGAGTCCACATTGTCTCTCTGTGAGTTTGGTTCCTCCCTCTGAGGATAGTAGGACTCCAGAGTCTTTGTAGTCTGCTTTCTACCCATTTTGAGGCAGGACCCTAGCCATGACCTTCCTCTAGGGTTCCCAAGCCTTTACTGTTGAGGGTTTTTCCCTGGGGCAATAATTACTATGTTTTCAAAGAGTGGGGGTGGGGTTGGAGCAGGCTGGGTTCACTCTGCCATCCTGGTCCTTGGAGGTTCTGATAAGGGCTTTTTAAAAAAATTTCTGGGCTATGGAACAGTAGTCCCAGGAGTATTTGCTGTCCTGGACAGGGACCCTGCATTTGGTTCTTACCTTGCTCTTTCCAGTTCCA
This sequence comes from Petaurus breviceps papuanus, assembly GCF_028583685.1. NCBI lineage: Eukaryota > Metazoa > Chordata > Mammalia > Diprotodontia > Petauridae > Petaurus > Petaurus breviceps. The sequence goes on along the minus strand of NW_027186450.1, from coordinate 12,005 downwards.
GCCCTTTGGGGAAAGGCCTGGTAGTGGCCCTTTTGGTTGGTGGGACGACTTTCCCCCCTCATTGGTCAGGCCTCCTCCCAGCCTGCCCCTTTAAGGGAAATTTTTAAATCTCGAAATGTTTACACGAATAAACTAGAGAAAGAGGAGTTCAATTAATTGGGCATACAACTAAAACAAAAGCTTGAAAAAGAACAAATTGAAAATCCTTAATTAAAAATCAGATTAGAAATTCTGAAAATCAAAGTAGAGATAAATGAAATTGAAACTAAGAAAATTGTTGGGGGGCAGCTAGGTGGCACAGTGAATAAAGTGCTGGTCCTGGAGACCTCAGGACCTGAGTTCAAATCCAGCCTCAGACTCTTAACACAAAAACTAGCCTGTGATCTTGGACAAGTCACTTAACCCCAATGGCCCTACTTTCCCCCCTCCAAAAAGAAAAAAAAAAGAATACCCGCAAACTGTTGAACTAATTAAAAATAAAACTAAGATCTGGTTTTATAAAAAAAAAAACAATAAAATAGATAACTTTTGTCTAATTTGATTTTAAAAAAGGAAATAAGAAAATCAAATCACCAAGATCAAAAATGAAAAAGATGAATCCACCATCAATGAAGAGGAAATTACAGCAATAATAAGTAGTTATTTTGCCCAACTGTATGCCCATAAATCTGACAATCTAAGTGAAGTGGATGGGTATTTATAAAAGAAATATGAATTGCCTAGATTAGCCAAAAAAGAAATAAAAATAACCCCATTTTAAAAACAGAAATTGAAGAATCCATCAATGAACTCTGTAAGGCAAATCTCCAGAGTGAGACAGATTTACAGTGAATTTTCCCAAACATTTAAAAACAATCAATTACAATGCCGTATAACTTATTTGGAACAATGGGTGAAGGACTCTTACCAGATTCATTTTATGACAAAAATAGGTGCTGATACCTAAACCAGAAAGAGTCAATACAGAGAACAAAAATTAGAGACCAATTTCCCTAATGAATATTGATGCAAAAAAATTAAATAAAACACTAGCAAAGAGATTATTGAAATTTATCACTAGGATAATACAGCATGACCAGGTGGAATTTATACCTGGAATGCAAGGATGGTTCAATAATAGGAAAATTGTACAATAAAAAAATTTAGACCATTTGGATAGGACTGAACTTCTATGTTCCTTTTGAAAGTGTTAAAAAAACAGTAACAACAATAACTAAAACTAAACAAGCAAACAAATAATCTCCCTCAAACCAGCACATTTCTGAAATTTCAACCCTTGGTCTTCTGGGTTGAACTCTGCCACAGGTCAGTAAAGAAACCTGGACATGGTAAGGCAAGGTGAGATGGGCCTCAGAAAATAAGAGAAATAGTTAGAAATTATTCTGCTGCTTCTGTTTCTGGAGATCAATGTACTCAATGCCCAGGACTCCATCTATCCTCAAATTTTCCATCTTTCTATGGAATCAATGGACTTTAATCCCAAGTTTTAATGAATAAATTTACTGATTTATTTTAATAAATTGATATTTTTTTTCAACTAACAGTAATCCCAAGCAGAGGCAACTTCCAAGGTTCAGAATACCAGCATAGTAACTCTATATTTTATTCAGTGACAAATTAAGGTAAAACATTCACAGAACAGAGAAAATCAAAATACAGCATTCACCAAGTGTGATTCAATAATTTCCAAGTAATACTCCACTCTTGGGCAGTACATTCATTTACTCAATCACAAAGTCTCTCTTCTTAAATGGAGATTAGCTTCCAATCATAAACAAAGTACATTCATTTGGTCAGTCACAGAACACACAAAAAAAGTAAAAAATTTCTCATCCCTGGATCACAGCTGAATTACAATTATCATCAGTTAAAGCCAAGCACCTTCTCAAAAGGGGCAGTGGGGAGCACAAAGGCCACCTACTCCTGAGTTACAACAAGGTTAAGATATCATCACAGCATTTAACACCCAAGGAGAGCTCTTTTCTTCATCTTGACCCTGTATGGGACAGATGAAAGTATGGTTTCTCAGGGACTATCTGTAAAGTAAGTTAGTCCTTAGGCCTTAGGCCTAAGTTTCCATTTTTCTAGTAATTATGTGACTTTGAAACTTTAGGACTCTTTCATTATAATTGTTCTATTCTAGTCAGCCCTTTTCGCCCGGCTTACCATAAAAGGATTGCTGAACAAGACTGTTGATAAGGAGGACCAGGATTTAACCTTAGGAAAGTTGAGGCAGTTGTGAACTGATTCAACCATTCTGAAGAGCAATCTGGAACTATGTCCAAAGGGCTATAAGTAATTTGTTATCATTTGACCCAGAAATACCACTTCTAGGTTTGTGTCCCAAAGAGATCATAGAATTGGGTGGAAGACTGGTATGTACAAAAAATATTTATAGCAGCTCTTTTTGTGTTGGAAATGAACTGGAAATTAGGGGGGTGATCATCAGTTGGGGAATGGCCAACCAAGTTGTGGTATATGAATGTAATTGAATACTATTGTGCTATAAGAAATGAGGAGCAGATGGACTTCATATTTACCTGGAGAGGCTTATACAAACTGATGCTGAGTGAGAAGAGCAGAACCAGGAGAAATTTGTACACAATTACAGACACAACGTATGTGTGATGACCAACTTTGACAGACTGGGCTCTTCTCAGAAATGCAGGATTATAAGACAACTCCAAAAGACTCAAAATGGAGAGAGGTGTCTATATTCAGAGAAAGAACTAGAAAGAACAGAGTTTGAATGCAGATTAAAGCAAACTACCTGCTCTCTGTCTTTTTCTTATTTGGTTTTGTTTCCTCTTTCCCATTGTTCATTCCATCTGATACAATCCTTCTTTATAATCTGACTAATATCTAATGTGAAAGTATTTGCAGATCATGTACTTGATTGTATGCTTCCATGGCAGGGGAGATGGGAGGGAGTGGGAGAAAATCTGAAACTCAAGGAATTGTGGGACTGAATCTTGTAAACTAAAAGTAAACAAACAAAATAATTAAGACAAATTTTTTTTTTGAAAAAAGAAAAAAAAAACAGGTTGACACAAACTCAATTTGAATTCCTGGACAAGCTGAAGTAAGAGTTTATTTTAAAGAGTTAAACATTTTTTTTCTGAGGAATCAGAGTAGTAGAGCAAAATTGGAAAAACAAATGAGAGATTTCAAAGAAAGTATTGAAAAGGGATTAAACAGAACACAAGAAGCACGTCAATGTCCCAAGAAGCAAACTATGAAAATTAGAATTATTCAGATAGAAACCATTGACTTTATGAGACAAAAAGGAATATAAGGTTAAACAAAATTTCCTCATATAAAAGGGTTGCACAGGGGTGGCCAGGTGGCTTAGCAAGTAAGATCACCAACCCCAGTGTCGGGATGAGCTGGGGATCAAATCCGGGCTCAGATACTTAGCACCACACCCAGAAATAACTGGCCGTGTAACCTTGAGCAAGTTACTTAACCCCAATTGCTTTTAAAAAAAGGGTTGCACAAAAAATATCTGTACCAACAAGGAATGGGGCAGGGATAGGTTGATATTGCAACTACATTTTTATATGGACTACCCAGACAAAAGAAAAATAAAAGAGGGAGCATGACAAATTAGAGAGGAGGTAAATTAAGGGAAGGCTATGACCTAAGTAAAAACAAAACAAAGCAAAAACAAAATAAAACAACTATAACTGAGGATATACAGAAATATTTATAGTTCTTTTCAAAGTGATAAAGAATGGGAATTTGAAATGGTGCCCATCAATTAAAGAATTTCTGAACATATTTTATATACTTGTGCACACACACAAATATTTGTATAAAATATATGTATATAAATATATATGTAGTTTATGTGTATATACATATATATGTATATACATATGTGTATATATACATATAGTTTATGTGGGTATGTGTATGTATTTTGAAATACTAATGTGTTATAAGAAATAATGAAGGGGATGGTTTCAGAGGAACCAGGGCAGATTTGGATGAACTAATGCCAAGTGAAGTCAGCAGAACCAAGAAACTAATTCTTAAAACAACAAAAAAAGGATAAAACAATAACTTTGAAAGAATTAGAAACTCTGGTCAGTGTAATAAGCAACCACAAATCCAGAGGTTAATGATGAAACAGGCTACCCTCTTCCTGATAGGGAGGTGAAGAACCCAGAATGCAGAATAGGACATGATGTTTTTAGGCTTAACTAATATGAAAATTTGTTTTGCTTCACTATACACAGTTTTTTTCTCTTCTTTTATTCTCAATTTGGACGAGGAAATAGTTGAAGTGAGATGGAAGAAAACTTAGATTTTGTTGATTAAAAAAAGTTATATGTATACACATACAGAGACATGTATGTCTGTATTTATGTACACACACCAACAAACATTATATACATGTGAATATTTGTCTATATATCTATATGTGGTCCCTCACCTTTGAATCCCCAAATCTCCACACTATGGCATCCTCACAAACTGTGAAATCTTGACCAAGGGGAGCTTTGGGTACAAACTGCCCCACTTTCACCAGAGCATCAGTGCCATTAGGAAAGACCAAATAGTTCGTAATGGCATATTGAGCCTCAGGGCTTCTATTTTCATCCACAAACACCTGTTCGCCAGCACTGTTCTTAAATTGGGTGTTCTTCAGGGTGGAGTGAAGCTGAAAGGCAAGAGAAAGCCTCATTACTGGGTGGTACCCAAGGGAAGAGCTACTTTATATGAGAGATACTGGACTTACTAGTCTTTGCTTTAAAAATGGAACCGATGATATGCAGCAGCTACTCTGATATTGTCTTTCACACCTTTCTCTGAGACCAGATATGGGGTAGATATATTAGAGATTTCCCTAATATACATAGTATTTCTATATAAATGTTTAAGTTATATTTAATTACCTCATTCCTGTTCTTTTTCCTTACTGAAATAATTTTCATTTCTATTATTGCAAATGCCCTAAAGTTCCTATTTTACATTAACTCATTTTAACAATACAAATAAATAGAAGTTACTTTTAAAAAAATCTTATGTAATGTTGTAATCTTATTTGGAGGTGGGATAAAATAGAGCTTTCTATTGGGACACGTAGAAATAAGCCCCTGGAACCCACAGTGTTGCTTACATCCCCCAGGTTCATAACATCAGTTTTATCTTTGACTCCTCACTCTCTCACCCTCTTTATCTAGTCTATTGCCAAAGTCTAAAGCCACCTTTGCAACATCTCTCAAATGAGTTTCATTCCTCTCCTCTGATACTGTCACAACCTCATGACCTCACACTTGGAATATTAAAATACTTATAGCCCACTGGTGGGATTATCTGCCACAAACCTCTCCTCTTTCCAGTTAATCCTCCATTCAGCCTCCAAAGTTATCATTCTAAAGTGCAGGTTGAACTATGCCACTCCCAAAGCTAAACTTTAGCAACTCTGTCTCCTCCAAGATAGCATCCAAAATCTTCTGTGTAGTATTCAAACCTTTTTTTCAATACTAAACTTCCCCTACCCCTCACCTTTCCATTCTTCTTGTATTGTATAGCACCCCTCCCCACCTACTTTTTCATATAGAGATGCTGGCCTTCTTGTTCCATGTACAACATTCTCCAACACTTGGCTCCTGCAGAGAGCTTCTCTGGCTGTCCTTTGTTCCTGTCATTCCCTCTTACTTTCCCCATCTTCATTTTCTGGCTTCCTTCAAGTCCCAGCTAAAATTCCACTTTCTAAATGAAGCCTCTTCCAAGCCATCTTACTTCTAGTGCCTTTCCCCTGTTAATTATTAGACATTTATCCCATATGCAGTTTATTTGATGACATAGGTTTTGTTTTTTGCCTTCCCCATTAGATTGTCACATCTTTGAGAGTGAGGACTCTATCTACCCAGTGCTTCATGCACTGCCAAGCTTATGGTAGGTCTTTACTTCATATTTGTTGACTGATTACACATTATGATTTTCCTGAACTAAGCTACATTTCTAGTACTCAAAAACTAAAGTTGGAATGGTTCTCTCACTCAACTTTGTGGTCAAATTGGCATCCTTGTAAATAGTAAAAGATTATCCTTCTTGCCCTGCATTAACATCCAGCCAATGCAATCACCAATGCCCAGAGACAGATTTGAGGTGTTTGGAGCCCCATATATTTGTGTGTTCCCTCTACAGGGTAGGATTTAGTATGTTGACCTAGGTGAACTCTCTTCTTGGAAGAACCAAATATAGGAAGTATGGGCGTTGCTAAAACTGACCACATCATTGATCAATAACTTTATTTAAAAAAGAAAAACTTCTAGAGATTAGTATGGGAATGATTATTCTCCGTGAGTTTCTTTTCTACCCCAAACCTAAAATAATTCCCTTTACAAAATGCACAAAAAGTTCTCATCTAACCTCTGCTTGCGTCAATCAATAAAAATATTTATTAAGCACCTACTAAGTGAATAAAACTATTCTAAGTGCCACGGTAGAAGCCCTCCAATAAGCTAGATCCTGCTAGCTGCAGGCCTTTGCTCTTGGATAGCCACAACTGGGTGCATATTTATCCTGACACCATATACATACACACCTCATGGCACCTTCCACTCTGTTCTTGTCTCTCCTCTCTTTGCTAAAATAGAATAAGTTTGATCCTTCTTCCACAAGAAACTCTTCAGATTCTGAAATAATTACATCATGTTCCATTCCTCTGAATGCTCTCTTCACCAGGCTAACCTTCCCCAGCTCTTTCAACCAATCATATCACATGAGCAAAGAAGTCCTTTCACTTGGTTATCTTCCAGTAGACATTCTCCAACTTAGATACCAAATTCTAGCTATAAATATCCTTTTTAAAATGAGGCTGCTGAAACTAAACATAAGACTTCAGATATGCGAATCTCTGCCTTATTCACAGACTCTTTGCCTCAATGTTGTCCAAGGTCCCTTTAGATTTCACTGCTATCACATTTGTGTATCATATCGACTTCATAGTCCCCTTCCTTAGAACTTTTGTAGAGTTATTTTCCTCCAGTCTCACACATTCAACTGCCTTTTAGCATCTTAAACTGGATATCTCATATACATTTTAAAATCAACATATCCAGAACAAAGCTCATTAACCTTCACCCAAGCTTTCCCACCTCCTACTTTACCTGTTACTTTAAAGGCGATCACCATCCTCCCAAACCCTTTGTCTCACAACCCAGGAGTTATCTTTCATCCTAACTCTCTTTCACCCTGCCCCCAACATCCAATATGTTACCAAAACCTACTGATTTACAACATCCCATCAACATCCCCCCTTCTTTTCTGTAACATTGATATTAAGAGGGATGAAATCTGAGATAAATGAGGTGCAAGCTTTATGCTTCAAGTTTCGAGCTTCTAAGTATTATCAACTTATTAAGCAATGCATGTCAATTGCACAGTAAATCAAGACTAGGCATTGTCAGTTTAGTGCTGGACCCTATGTAGAGGGGGAGACAGATTTTTATGCATGAAAAGAAACCGATTAATAGTATATAAACCAAGATATTAGATTAAGTAATCTAATTTCAAATTAGAAGAAAGATGGTGAATTTTCCGAGTTAGCAAGAGGGGGAGGGTGGGGAGAAGAGTGAATTTCAGTCAATTTGGGAAGGGGCAAAATAGTTTGGAGGTCTCTCCTTTCCTAGAATTTCCTAGAAATAAGTGTATCTTAGGGATACACTTATTAATTGCCTCCATGTGCATTTTATGAAACAATAGATGGCTTATACCATCTATTTTCCCATGAATTATCTGCAAAATAAAGAAAAATAATATAGAATATAATACATGTGGCAGCACAAGATGGAGTCAGTGTTATTTGAATTGTTTCTCTTGATTTTCATGCCCAACCAATTCCATCTGAAAACAGTCTTCACTCTATTTCTTCACCACTATGCCAGTGCAGACCCCTATCACATCCCTCCTGGACTACTGCAATAAATAGTCTTCTGGTGGGTCTGCCTGCATCAAGTTTCTCTTCATTCCATTAAGCAGCTCAAGTGATTTTCCCAAAGCACCCATATAAACATATTGTTCCCACTACTCAACACCCCCTATTGCCTTAATGATGAGATGTAATTTTCTTTGTTTGGCATTCAAAGTCCTTAATGACAAAGCTTCTTCCTACCTCTCCAACTGTCTTTTATTTTTGCTCCCCATCACATACTCTTTGATCCAGTGATATTGGCTTTCTTGCTGTTCCTCTAACAAGAAACTCCATTTTTCAGCTCTAGGCATCTTTTCTGTGTCCAATACCTGCAATACTCCCCTGCCCCCCTTCATTTCTACCTCCTAGATTCCTTGGCTTTCTTTAAGTCTCAACTAAAATCCCAACTTCTACAGGAAGCTTTTCCTAATCCCTCTTAATTCTAGTACCTTGCCTCTCTTCTTTCCTAATTATCTTGCTTATAACTTATTTCCTTCTGTTTCCCTAATTAGATTGTGGGCTTTTGGATAGGGACTGTCCTTTGCCTCTTTCTGTATCCCCAGTGTTTAGCACAGTGTCCTGCATATTTTCTTGTTGTTGCTTGGTCATTCAGTCATACCCATTGTTATGTGTACATAATAAGTACTTAATAAATGTATATTGGTTGATTGATTTATGGTCTTATCATGACCTTTCCTTCATTTATTTTGGAATGTAGACCAAGTATAAGACTTTAAATATATTGCTATTGAATTACATTTTTCCCTTTATTCATTACATTGCTTTAATCTGTTGAAGTCTTTCTAGATCATTCCTCTGACACTATTTTGAAGACATTCTTTTAGGGAAAGAATTCCAATTCTACAAAAAAAATCAACTACTTAAAGATTAGTGAAAAGAGCCAAAAATTAAAAGGGAATTGTTAGTTTAATGTGACGAACTGCTTTAGAATATCATATCTGAGAAGATTAGAAGTTCTGAATGATATTAGTTTGTATTCCTCTAATTTCACCAAATTGGGGAGCTCCACAGTAAGGCAAATCCTTCTACTAATGTAGAGTAGCAGCTGCCATATGAGTTGGTCAGTTATACTATTGGAGGATAACATGGGACTTTGAAAGGTTTTGTGAATTCCCAGGATCACATAATAAGTGTCTAAAGGGCAGATTTGAACCCAAGTCTTCCTGATTGGGAAATCCACTCTAACATTACGGCAAAACACTGTTCTTTAGAACATATTTTAAGTTATAAGAATGAGGAGACACAGTCTGGGATAAAGTGCACATAAATGATGGTTAGTAAATGTGTATTTGCTTTGCTATTTGAAGATTTGGTAAATAGGGCTCTGAAATGAAAGGGACAGATTGGGGAGAAAATTACTTATGTGTACTTGACATGACAGATAACATGAAAAGTGCAGCCCCAGATGGGCAGGCCTACTCTAGTGATGGGACCTCCCCATGCATCAGATTACACCCTGGGAAAGGCAGAAACAATTCCACCTGGCCTCAGCACATACCAGAAACTGCCACGAGGACCTCATATTAGCACCAGGTAAACTGCCAGCTGCAAGCACCAAAGGCCTGAGCACACACAGCCAGTGACCAAGCCCCTGGTCCCCAGGACAAGAAGTTTAGAGCAGTGTCCCTTGTGTTCTGGCATGTGTAGCAGCAAGCACCCCAAGAGTCCTCAGGGTTTGCTGCTACCACAGGTTCTTGGATCTGCTTTGTTAAAGGAAAGCAACTCAAAATGGGTTAACAAGCTTACTTTAATCAGTCAGACATATATCGTTTACCTGGTTCAGGAGAAAAGGTCAGCACCCTGAACCTCAAAGTATACAGGCATAATCATCAAGACAGAAACATCAAGTAGACAGATTTCCAAACTGTCCAACCATTACATCCATACCCAATCAACATCTGGGTTTCCACATTCTGGGTTTTTCAAAGCCGGGGGACTCTCAACAACGGCTTCCCAGAATTCAGATCAAATCACAGAACACTTCTCAAAGTGAGTCCCAAAACAAAGGTACACATCAGGGCTTATATAGCCTTCTCCTGGCTCAGAGAATGTAACAACCTTTTGGAACCACTGGCCAATCAAAAAGTATCTACTGAAAAACAAGCCTCCCACCCCAGGCTCCACGTGCACTTTAGCCTAGGGGCAGGGAAGATCTTTAAAATTTACATTCTCATTACAGCATGAAAGCTCAACTTTAAAAGCCAGGAAATAGACAAACAATATGAGCAAGAAGCAAAAATGAGCATTGGCCCATAAAAAATTACTATGGTGACAGGGAAGATCAAAACAAAAACTCAGAAGACAACATGATGAATACACTCTATCTGACACCTCAGAAGGGAATAGGAATTGGTCTTGAGTCCCAAAATTCTCCTTGGAAGAGCTCAAGAGGCTTTTAAAAGTTAAATAAGAGATGTAGAAGAAAAATTAGGAATAGAAATGAGAGATATGAGGGGTGGCCAGGTGGCTCAGCGAGTAAGAGCACCAACTCCAGTGTCAGGATGACCTGGGGATCGAATCCGGGCTCTGACACTTAGCACCACACCCAGAAATACCTGGCCATGTAACCTTGAGCAAGTTACTTAGCCCCCATTGCTCAAGGAAAAAAAATGAGAGATATGTAAGGAAAGTCAACAACTTGGAATAGGAAAGATAAAAATTGTCTATAGAAAACAATTCCTTAAAAAATACAACTGACCAAATGGGGAAAAAAATCCATTGAGGAAAAAAATAATCTCCTTAAAAAGTAGAATTGGTCAAATGGAAAAGGAGGTACAAATGATAACTGAAGAAAACAATTCCTTAAAAATGAGAATTGGGCAAGTGGAAGCTAATGACTATAATATGAGACATTAAGAATCAATAAAATAAAATCAAAAGAATGAATGAATAGAAGAAAATGTAAAATACCTCACCGGAAAAACAACTAACCTGGAAAGTAGATGCAAGAGAGGATACTTAGGAATTATTGGTCTACCTGAAAGCCATCATCAAAAAAAGAACCAATTTAAATATGTGGAACCAAAGTAAGAATTTCACAGAATTTAGCAGCTTCAACATTAAACGACCAGAGGGCTTGGAATATGATATTCCAGAAGGCAAAGGAGATTGGATTAAAACCAAGAATCAACTACCTAGCAAAATTGAGCATAATTTTTCAGGGTTAAAAGGTAGACACTCAATGAAATAGGGGGCCTTCAATAATTTCTGATTGAAGAAAAACAGGCCTAAACAGAAAATTTGATCTTCAAATACAATACTCAATAGAAGCACAAAAAGGTAAAAAGGAAAGAAAATAATTTATTCAATAAGGTTAAACTGTTTACATTCCTGAATGGGAAGATGATACTTGTAAACCTTGAGAACTGTATCTTTATTATGATATTCAGAAATGGCATACATAGACAGAGGGTGTGGGTGTGTCCACTTTGATGTGATGGTAAAAAGAGAAATTCATTAAGGGGTGACAAAAAGGATTGTACTGGGAAAGAGGAAAGAAGAGAGCAGTAAAGGGTAAATTAAATCACAAGTAGAGGTGAAAAGATCTATTGAAATTAAATGAAAGAAGGGAGGAGGTGAGCATTGTTTGAACTTTACTCTCATTGGATTTGGCTCAAAGAGGGGATAGCATACACACTCAATTGGGCATAGAAATTTATTTTACCCTACTCTAACCCTAACCCTAATTCCATCACTAACCCTATCCCTAACACCCCTATAGGAAGTAAGAGGGGAAAGAAGAAATGGAGAGGATCTGATAGAAGGTAGCGTATATTAAGGGAGGTGGTGGTCAAAAGCAAAATGCTAGAGAGGAGGGAAATTGTGAAAGGCAAGAGGAAATCATAAATGGGGGCAGAATAGAACGGAGAGAAAGATAATTAGTAATAATAATTGTAAATGCAAATGGGATAAAATGTCCCATAAAATGGAAGTTGATAGCAGAGTGGATTAAAAGCCAGAATCCCATAATGTGTTGTTTACAAGAAACACATTTAAAGCAGAGAGATAAACACAAAGTTAAGGTAAATGGCTAGAGTAGAAGAAATGCTTCAGCTGA
>NW_027186449.1:1051-16255 GCF_028583685.1 Petaurus breviceps papuanus | reverse complement strand
TTGGGGAATTACTCTTGTTCTTAGATATTTGAATCAATTCCCTCTAATTCTGGAGGAGAGACTTTGTTCCACGTTCAACAAATTTCAAATATTGGGATACAAAGTGAAAGATTTGTGTTTCTATGTGGAGGAAACTTGGAAACTTGGAGATTATATTCATAGTCTCAACCCTTGGGGCAGATTTATTTTTCCCTTGTGGAGGTAAATTCTCTATGGGCATTAGTTCTGTCTTCTTTATCTTGTAAATGGAAAGGTTCTGCCATCTTTTCCTTTTGGAAAGATGAGTTGGGAGTTAGGTTGGCTCCTGCTGAGAAAGACCTCTTCCCAGCAGCCCTTGCTCTCCTTGACCAGCTCCCCTCTGCTTTATGACCATACACCCAGGCTGGACTGCCTATGCATCTCCAAGCTTCCCAGGTGCAAAATTTGAATTCTGGCATAATTGATACCTTTTAACTAACCAACCAGCCAACACATCAATGAGCATTTATTAAGCACCTGCTGTATCTCACACATTGTGCTGGGCAAGTGAGGAAACAAAGACATAACTGAAACTTTGCCTTTAAGGAAACAACATGTATGCATATAATTATATATGAAATGTATAGACAGAATAAATGCCTTTTAAATAAATGCTTAATATTTTTTGTGCTGTAACCCCTACCTCTTTTCATATTATAGAAATGCATCTTCACACCCCATTTCCCAAGACAATGTCATTCTCAGCCGGGCATTTGTGTTTTTGGAACATGCCCTCCATGGAAAGAGAAGATTAAGGTTATGTTAGCATCCACTGACTACATTCATTGAATTATGTTTCAGCTTGTTTGGATTGAAACTCCCACAAACCCTGTCTTGAAAGTCATTGACATCGAAGGCTGTGCTGCAATGGTTCATAAGCATGAAATTATTTTAGTTGTAGATAACACTTTCATGTCAGCCTATTTCCAGGTAAGTGGAAACTCACATTTTTACATAGTTCATAGATTACACAAGCTTTTCATATATAAATATTCATTTGTAAAGTTTAAAGTGCTGCACAAATGCTAGCTATTGTTATTACATTATAATTTTCATTATGTCAATTAACTGATAGTATTTTGAAATACAATTACATGTATTTATGAGAGTTAACATGTAAACCACGGTGCCTTCTCTTCCAAAAAGGGAGAAAAGGGGCAATTTATAGCAACATTTTTAGCCTCATGCCTAAAACGTGGACGAGTCTTTTTGGGTTGTAAATATTGTTCGTTGAAAAACTCTTCATACAATTCACCAAGGAAAGAAACATGAGCCATTTCCCCAGTTTAGGAGCAAACCCAAAGCCAATAGCAACCTGAAGTCCTGGGAGGGGCCTCATGGGCTGTGCTTGGAAGGTAGATGAGCCCTCCTTCAGAATGCTGGACAACAGCTGTCCTTGGAAGAGAGAGGCTGGTATGGTGAATAGGATACCAACTTTGAATTAGGGAGACCTTACTTCCAGTCCTCCCCCAGATACTTTGGACAAGTCCTTTCAGCTCTTTGTGCCTTAGTTTCCTCATCTTTAAATGAGGAAGTGACACACAATGGCCTCCAATGCCTAAATCTAGGATCCTATGAAATATGTGGAATGATCTCTAGTGACCCAGCAGACTTGGAACTCCAGCCCCCTTGGGCTCCTTAGTCTCCACTCAACATTAGAACGCACCTCAGTATCAGAACACTTAATGGCTGCTAGACTTATTACCTATTCTTCTTCATCAGAAATCATCTTTTTTCCAGTTACTTAGGAAGTAGCATATATACTGTGTTTCCCCGATAAGACCTATCCCGAAAATAAGCCCTCCCCTTACTGTGTAAGATTCCTCTAAAATAAGCCCTCCCCCGAAAATAAGCCCTATTGAGATTGCTACTGTAGTGAAGGTGATCCCCTGCGCTACACGCTACATTACGGTACCCTCTGTATGCACCGTTCCCCCCCCCCCATGAAACGCATGCCGCGCTCCGAGCTGCATCCAATCAGAGATGCAGCAGTGAGCGCGTCATCCTGTTCTTCCCCAGTGATTTGCTTATTGAATAAAGGTACATTTTTTTGTTCACATTTACCTGTTTATTAAAATTGCTGTCAATGTTCATTAAAATAAGCCCTCCCCTGAAAATAAGCCCTCTGGTGTTTTTCTGTCCAAAAAAATAATAAGACAGTGTCTTATTATCGGGGAAACACGGTAGATATAAATTTGATAAAAAGGTGGAAAGCTTTCGACAACCTGCAGTGAAACCGGAGCATAAGTCTTGCATCTTTTTCTAATGACAAGTCTTCATGAAACATTAACACACAGTGAACCCCACACATTCTTTTCCTGGTCACAGTTTTTCCTCCTTTACGGCTCTTGGCTCACTAGAGCACCAACAGCAGCATCACGTATTGGCCAATGGACACTGACTCTGGAGTTGAAACAACCTTGATCCTGAGTTCTAGCAACTCCATGTGACCTTGGGCAGCCTCGCCATGCCTCTGAGACTTCGTATTCTCATCCAGAAAATGGAGATGACCACCCTGCCCACAAGTCTTTTTGGGTAGTTGTGCCTTACTGTCAGGCCCTGTAGCAGTGGGAGGTGTGGTGCAGGCATTTATTCCAGAGAGGAAGTGGGGCTTAGTGGAGAAAAGGCTGGCCCTGGAGTCAAGAAGTCGGCCTGGATTTTTCTGTTTTTTAACTTTCAGGTCTTCTAATGACGTTGTTCAGAGTAACCAAAGAAAGGGTGCATTTTACAGTAAAACCATCAGACATCCTGGGCTTCACCCCTACAGGAAAAGAGATTTTGTTGTTTGGAGCTTTTTGGACAGGCTTAGACATCTCACTGGCATAGGGAACTCCTAGGAAGGAAAGTCCATCCACCAGTGCCCTCAGCACCCAGACTACAGGTACTCTTTTAGAGTTGCCTCTGGGTCCTGACAAGTTGACTTGCACACAAGCAACTTGAATCTAGGTTTTCTGGACTTTCAGAGTGGCTCTCCCTGGATTTCTTTCTCAGTAACTCTCCAAGGAGAGGATTTTGTCCCTGGGGTATATTAGTGAAGGAGTCTCTGGATTATCTTCCCTGGTCCTGAGTGCAGAACTCTTAAGAAGAGCCTTAATGACCCTGAGAATTCAGTGCAAAAATTATTTTATGGCAAGTGGAGTCCTACTATACTGGAATGCCTGTCCATTTTTAAAGTCATTAACCATAAAGTTGACTGACGGAGTTACTTATTAACCACCATCAGGCTTTGCCTTCTCTGAAGTAAACCAGAAAGTTAAGAAACAGAAAAAAAAAGGTATGGTGGTAGAATGAATGATGTATTTCTTCATAAACATCTTTAGACAAAGCTAGCAGATGGAGTTTGGACTTGATGGGACTTGTATGGTGAAAGAGTCATTAGAATAGTGAAAGAAGCCTCAGCCCAATGTATGAATGATCTTGGCTAACAATAAATACCAGGTTGGCATAAGCCAGTTGGTTTTTACACTTGGCTTTGAGACTCTCTGAGAGTTAGTGACAACTACTTGGTACTTTTATTAAAGGAAGAAAAATGACCTTGGGCTCCTGACATTGTTTCACATGTGATTGTTAAATGCATCAAAAGTGGCACCAAGAAACTTGTGTACTTGGGCCTTTAACTGTCCTTTCAAAATCAATCATGTAGAAATTCTTGGAAATAAGCATTACATGGTCTTACGTATATGTATTTGGGTGTATACGTGTAATAGGTGTATGAATAATACATACACATACACACATTAACTGTCTCTCTCTATATGTGTGTATATCTGCATTTAATTGTAGCTTGGGGTTTGGGGGTGGGGAGGAAATGGGAAAAAAAGGAAAGTAAAAAGTCCACAGCAGAGAAGAAGAGAAAACATACAAAGAAACAAAGAAATGTGGGGCAGCTTTGAAAATAATGGGTAGCAGTTTTATGGTTTTCTTGAAATGGAAATTGCTTTATATTGAATCTTTTGTGTTCTGCTGTGTACATGATGATTTTTTTCTTTTCTTATTTTGTTTAAATATTTTTTTTTTAATTTAAAATAAATTTTAAAAAAGGAAAGCCATTCTTGTCTTCCTCCATAGCTCAGGTCAGGGGCCACCTCATTTATGAGACCTTCTTGGGTCCCTCTGAGTCCTAATGTTGCCATGCTCAGGTGACATTGTACTGCATTTTCTGTGTGCATGTCCCAGCCCCTTCACCCAAAGAAGATAAACCCTGAAGGAGGGGACTACATTGTTTCCCATCTGCATGCCCAGAGTACTTGGCTCTTAGTAGGCATGTGTAGTAAATGTTTATTGACTAAGTTCACTGAATGAACTCTGCTAAAGAAGTCAGATTTTGGGAGGAAAGGGGAGAGGAGAAGCTGCAGGGAAAATGGTGGGAAATAATTCCACTTCATTACAGCTGTATTACTAAACAGCTGCTCAAGACGGCCTTTCTGAAAGCTGGTGGAACAACAGCGTCAGCTTTGACAATCCTGTCGCGGCTCCCATTGGCGCCCCCCCCTCCCCCTTCCAAGTTGAGACAGTAACCTTCTGTTCCATTTCAGCGTCCTCTGGATCTGGGAGCTGACATTTGTATGTATTCAGCCACAAAGTATATGAATGGTAAGTATGAACATACTTCCCAGTTGCTTCTTTTCCTTTGGTAGCTGAAAGTAGCCCAGAGCTTGACATTTCAATTCCCATTTTTCCCACAGTAATTTTGGTTTTCCCCTCTGACTCATCTGGAGGGAAAAGAATGCGCTGCTTTGGTCTGAATTAGGGATTACCTTTCTTTTCTTCTGGAAGAGGGATGGGAGTGATTTTATAAGGCAGAGATTGCTTGATACTCGCAGTAATGCAGTAATGTAGGCCAAATGGGATGATATTCATAAAAGAAAAAATGTGTTTGTTATAGAGCTTGGCACATCGTCAGCCCTACAAAAATTCTCTTTCCCTTCTCTTTCTGCCTTGCCCCCCTTGATGTGGAAATTGGGAAGCAGAGAATTTTGGAGCTGAAGAGACCTTGGACATAGTCTAATCATAGAATCCCAGCATTTTAGAGTGGCCTAGTCCAACCATGCATCTACATTATATCTCCCAAGTGCCCATAGTCAGCCTCTTGTGTTGGGAGAGCCTCCACTTCTCCAGGCAGCCCAGTCTACTTTTCAGTGGTTTTAATGGTTGGGGAGTTTGTCCTGACATCGAGTGCAGACTTGTCTCCATGAGACACCTGCTTTTGCTACTGGCTTTTCCCTCTGTATCCAAATAGAAGAAATCTCATTCATCTTCTAGATTGCAGCCCTTCACATACTTCAAGAGAGCCCCACAAAGGAAACCCTCTGAATTCTCTCCAATTATCCTTAGATAGTTTGGGCTCAGGCTTGCTCTCACCTGGACTCTGCATTTATTAATGTCCTTCCTAAAATGAACTGAACACAGCACCCTGTGGATATGGGCCACCCCAGGTGATGACCTTGTTTTATAGAAGAGGCCACTCATCAAGTTCCAGATCATTCACTGAGCCCAGGCTAGACTCCAAGGTCTCTTCCTTCCCCCTGGGCTGCCCTGGCCCCAACCATTCCTCATCACTAGGAAGGGATGAGTGTGGTTTGGTATTTTTATGGGTATATTTTGTGGGAAGAGATTGTTAACCTGGGGCTCAATGGAGTTGATTCACACCTGCTCATTGATTCTGGCCTTGCCTCTGTGCAATTCAGTGGGAACAGGACAATTTACTTCGGATATTTAGATAAGAAACAGTATTTCCAAGATTCCAGGGAAGAATTTTCCAAAAGGGCTATTTTACTTTTTGTTTTTAAGCAATTAGGGTTAAGCAACTTCCTCGAGGCTACATGGCTAGGTGTTTCTGGGTGTGGTGCCGAGTATCTGAGTCTGGATCCCTGACACTGGAGCCAGTGTTCTCACTTGCTGAGCCACCTTGCCACCCCTAAGCAATTGGGGTTAAGTAACTTGCTCAAGGTTACAAGGCCAGGTGTTTCTGGGTGGGTGCTAAGTGTCTGAGCCAATTTGATCTCCAGGTCATTCTGACACTGGAGCCACTGCTCTTACTTGCTGTGCTACCTGGCCGCCCCTGGGCTATTTTACTTTTAAAGAAAGTAAATCCAAATGAAATCATCCCTCCTCTCAAAAAAAAAAAAAAAGGAAAAGAGGTTTTCCCTAGCTGTCTTTTATTTTCCCATGTCTTTGCCACTGTTCAGTCATTTACAATTGCTCTATTGGGCTTTTTCCCTGAGGTGTTACCTTCACTTGAATACCATGCTTAACAAGTTTGAAGTAAAGGAGATTCGACATCCATCTGTGTTATTTTCACTCTTTCTTTCTCATCAGGCCACAGTGATGTTGTCATGGGTTTGGTTTCGATGAATTCTGAAAACCTATATAAAAGACTCAGCTTCTTGCAAAATTGTAAGTATCTCATTTTGAAATTTGAGGAGTGGATTCATCTGTGCAATGGCCTCATGTAGACTGCTGAAATGTACTTTGCTTTCAGTGTTATAAGAGAGGATGCCTTGTCTGTTTCTGTTCATGCCTGTAATAGGTTTGGATCTGCCCTTTTGCATTCTTCTGTAGAGAGAAAAAAAACAACCACTAGTTTTTGTTTCTAAATTTTCAGGGGGTTCTCCCACTGGGAATTTGTTATGTTGATCAAATTCTAGATTCTTTATTCCTTCCTTTTTAAAGGGAGCATAGAAGGTATCTGATTTAGGATATTAAATACAGTGAGTTAATCATGATTGTTTCATTTTAAATGGTGGTGAAAGGAAAAACGAATGTATTACCAACCATTTTCCTATTTCTTTAGTTAATCTGGAGGGAGGAGAACCTCTTTCCCTGTCCCTCCCCATCCACCCCCCTACTTTGGCCTTCATTTTATTTACATTGCTCTAGTTATGCCCATTTGGACTTTCCACTGATGTCTTCATTGGCATTTGGTGCGTTGTTTCCTGGGTCAGGTGGGCTCAGAGGCCATCTAGTCCAACCTGCTCATTTTCCAAAGAAGCAAGACCCAGTGTAATTGCCCAAGGTCACCTAGATTGTAAGCATCCGAGGTGGGATTTGGAGTCCTCTGACCCCAGAGCCAGAACTCTGCCCACTGGCCCACACTGCCTCCTAGCTGCCTTCTGGGTTCCTCTGGATTTCTCATATTCCTGGTTCTCATAGTGCCATCTGGTTCTGCTACAGTCATACCACAATTCATTTAGGCATACCCCCACTAATGGGCACCCACTTGATTCCCAATTCTTTGGAAACAGTTTGCAATGAAACTTTAGTGAATGAGCCACTAGTCATCTGTTCATATCACATAACCCTTTCTTTCCTCACAGAGAGGGAAGAGGTAATGAAGGAATAGAAAAATCCTCAGGGAAAGGACCCAGGAAAAGAATCTCCTAAAATGGAATCGAAAACCCCCAGAGCTCCTTGCATGGGTGACAACCAACAGTTTTGCTTTGTTTTATTTTGGAAGATTTTGGAGGGAAGCCCATTCCCCTGGGGATGGGGCGAGGGAAGGGCATTTGGAGATTCCTGCCATTCTTCAAGCAATCACCTCAGTTGCCCATTAGCCTGGGAATAAGAGGCCAATTAACACTGTAATCAAGAGGCAAACAGCCATTTTTCTCTGTTGTGCTTCAGGATTTTGGAGATTAGTAGATCAAAGATTTATAGTCAAATAAGGGAAACTAATAACATAGTGACCTCATCCTAAAGCAATGCAACATTTTACATCTGTAGCACCCCCGCCCCCATTTAAAAATGAACCAAAATTCATTTTTACTCCCTCTCATCCTCCCAATTCATTAAAAAAGGAAGGAAGGAAAAACAAGTTTATTTTATATACATAGTTGAATGAGGCAGTTCCCTCTCTGGCTGTATCCCAAGATGTCTCAATTCTCTACTGTAAATCCATCACCTGTGACAAGTTCTATGTGTCATCACTGATCCTTTAGAATCTCACATGTTCAGTATATTGATTCTATTTCGTACAGCTTTCTAAGTTTGTTTTCCAGTGAGGTTGTTACTAGATGAATTGTTCTTGTAGTTTTTCCTCATTTCATTCAGTCTGTCATTTTCAATTTGGAAATTTCTTTTACCCATTCATTGAGTTGGAGTGAATAAAGAGCCAGCCTTGGGGTCAGGAGGAACCGAGTCCAAGTGCTGCTTCTGAAACATGATGCCTATGTGACCTTGGGCAAGTTTAACCTCTCTGTGCTCTGGGCAGCTGAACTGCTCTTCATGAGTGGAGGGAGTTTCCTCCCTGCTATTTCCTTGTACTTAGGAGATCACAGCATGAACCAAAAAAAAAAAGATCCCTCACTCTATATCTTGATAAAAGAGGAGGTTGTATTGGTCTTTCATGTTTTATGGTAGAACCTTAAGTCAAAACTCATGTTCAAACAAGTTCATGTGAAGATCACTTTCATATTACATTTTTGTGAGTTCCCCTTCACCCCTACCAATGGTTTCTCTTTTCTGCCTTACTCAATTTCTTTTTTTAAAAATTCATTTATTTACTTTTAGTTTACAACATTCATTTGCACAATCCCTTGACTTCCAAATTTTCTCTTCCTCCCTCCCATGGTGGCATGCAATCAAATATAGGCTCTACACACCTCACTGATTTTCTTTAGTTTAGCCTAACTCTATGAATAGGAACTCAAGTTGGTTTGGTATCCACAGGATTTTGTCAACAAGGTCCTTGTGTCAAAGTCATCTTGTCTTCCTTTGTTGCTAACTCCCATTGTCTTTATCTTGTAGCTCTTGGGGCTGTTCCATCTCCTTTTGACTGTTACCTCTGCCTTCGTGGTTTGAAAACTTTGCACCTCCGAATGGAGCGACATTATGAAAATGGAATGGTGGTGGCCCGCTTCCTGGAGGATAATCCTCTGGTGGAAAAAGTCCTTTATCCAGGTGAGTTGTTTGGAACTCTGAGCCAATGTGGCTTGGGGGATGGCCTTCCCATCAGGACTGCAGTCCAATAGCCAAGCAAGCAATCAATCAGTTCTTCCTGAGGAGGATCCCCAGGGCTAGCTTTCCCTTCTTTCATTGCTGGACATGACATTTTCCTTTCTTTTTATGTGCAGATAAAGATAGTTAGCTTTCCTTTAGGGCTTACAAAGATTTGGATTCATTTCTCCTTACTTTAGCTTTGAACACTGACCTTCTAAGTATGAATGAATGAATGAATGAGTGTAAACTAGTTGAAAAGTGCTTACTGTGTGTGTCCCTAGTGTTTAACCCAGGAGGTACCAAGACAAAAGGGAGAAAGGACCTGTCCTCCCTGAGCTTTTAGTCTAATAGGAGAAAACACTACTTATAGCAATTGGTGGCCAAAAAGAAGAGCCTGCAGGGTCAGTGAGTTCCTTCACAGGGTGGTCCAATGACGCAGCCTTTCATAAAACAAGAGTGATAGTGATTTGAGTACTGTGCCCAGTAATTGCAGCTAATTGTGGGGCGGAGGGCAGAGTAAATGGACCTTTACAGAGAAGGTGGAAGATGGCTGGGAGGTGAAGCATGGCCTAGTCTAGAGCGGGGGACATGCAGTGGCCTAGGGGTATTGGCTCACTCATTCATTCACTCATGTGCTCACTCACTAACCAAGGTATCAGCTCCTGGCAGGAATTCCAAAGCTGAAGCCATTACTTCCCTGGGGCACAGGGCCACGGTTTCTAGAGGTCCTGTGTAGAGAATTCTGGTGCCAGTGAAAAGAGCCAGGCCAGTGACAGGGCAGGCAAGGTGCCTTCGGGACTGATTGGACAGGACATGTCTGGTGTGAGCCTGTTTAGATAGAGAGGGCTGGGTGCATTGGTATTCATTCCTTCATGAGCTGAGATAGCTTAGTCTCAGGGTGTGAGAAAATGGCTGTGAGCTTGTTCATCAGCCTGGTGCCCTGCTGGAGCTGTCCAGCATAGGGAGGTCCTTGATGTTTGAAGCTGCAGAGCAGCAGCAGCAGCAGTACTCCTCAGTGAAATGATTAGTGTCATTGGAGTCATCAGAGACAGGACACATTGCAAATAGAGAGATCCTGCCTCTGACCCAAACTGGCCAGGTGACCTCAGCAAGACACTGCACACTCCGTTCTCTGGGCTCTTCAGTCACAGAGAATGGTCACCCTGCATTGAGAGGAAGACTTTACTCACCAGGGTTTCCCTGTATTTGTGCTGTAACAAATAGGGATGGGTTCTGTCCATATCCCTAGGCAGTCAGCCAGCCAGCCAGTCAGTCCCTAAGCATTTATTAAACACCTATTATGTGCCAGGCACTGTACTTACCAAGCTTGGAAATACGAAGAAAGACACATGACAGTCCTTGCTCTCCAAGAGCTCACAGGCTAATGAGGGAGACTACCAGTCAACAGTTGTGTACAAACAAAACAAACAGGAACTGGCCGACAGAGGGAAGATGCTAGTATTCAGGGGGCTAGGAAAAGACATCCTGTAGAATGTGGATTCTAGCTGGGACTTGGAGGGAGCCAGGGAAGCTGGGAGGTAGACATGAGCAGGGAGGGAGAGCATTCCAGGCATGGGGGACAGCCAGAGAACGTTCCTGCAATTGAGACATGGGGAACACCCAGGGGTCAGTGTCACTGGGATGATAGCAGACATCTAGGGCCTTCCTTACATTTTCCATAATCTGATTTGACCCTCACAGTAGCCCTGTACAGGAAGCCTCCCCTTTTTCAGATGAGGACGGTATGGCTCAGAGGGTAAGTGACTTGTTCATCGGCAGGCTTTGAACCCAGATGTCTCCGAACTCTCAGTGGGGTGCTCTTTCCCAAAGCAGCATGACGGCTATCTCCCAGGTCATACCTAACAGCCTGGCCCTCTTCATACCGACTCACTGACATTCCCCCACAGCCTTTCTTGCTTGTAGCCATCTGTTTTTCCTTCTGCCCTCATGTGGTTCCCTTTGGCAGGGGGAACCCTCAAGGGAGCAGTCAGGTTTGTGTCCATAGGCAGTAAGACTTTGATTAACCTCTGTGAGCCTCAGTTTCCTCATCAGTAAAATGGGGCCTATAATTCTTGTGGCATCAAGAATTATCACAGGGTTCTTGGGGGGCTCAAATGAGATTATACATGTAACATGCTTTGCAAAGTTGAAAGCCCCATATACATGTCAAGTCTCATTAATCTAGATCCTGAGTTACATTTTGAATGCTTTTCAGTAAGACATTTCAACTTGCTGATTGCAGGCCTGCCGTCTCATCCTCAGTACGAGCTGATTCAGCGCCAGTGCACAGGCTGCCCAGGAATGATCAGCTTTTATATCAAGGGTGAACTGGGACATGCAGAAGCCTTCCTGAAGAACCTGAAGGTGAGCTTTGTTCAGCCAAGACCAACACCAGGGGGTTCTGCGGCACATGTAATCTCACTAGGGGCAGTGTGGTGCAGTGGGGAGAGAGCCAGCCAGCTTTGATATCAGAAAATTCTGGGATAAAATCTTCTTTTGGTGCTTTGTGGCTGTGTGTCCAAGGGGCAGTGATTTAACAGCTTGGTGCCTCAGTTTCCTCATGTGTAAAGTGGTATTACCTGCTTCACATCGTTGTTGTCTCTAGTGAGATGGTGTATGTAAAATGCTTTGCAAACTTAAAAGCATTATATAAATTTAAGATATATAATGTACATAAGAATATCATATGTAATGTCTATCTAAACATTGTTCTTGCCTTTAAAACAGCATAATAATAATAACTGGTTTTCTTGGTGTTGTCTTTGTAACAATTCTGTGACCGGTCATGGAATCATAGCATCATCAGTTTAGAGCAGAAACAGACATCAGAGGCCAGCCTCTTTACAGATAAGGAAACTGAAGGAAGTTATGTGACTTACCCAAAGTCACATAGAAAGTAAGCAGCAGAGGGTGGAAAGCATAATACCCACTTTACAGCAGAAAATACGGAGGTTTGGAGAAGTCAGTTAAGTTGGCCAAGTTTATACAAGAAACAGAAATGAGACTTGCCTGGGGTGCCCTGATCCCCCTTAAACAGTACATATTTAAGTTTACTCCCTAAAAGTTGAAATGTAAAGACATTGTAAGAATATTTTTTATAACACCCCTGGAGCAGAACAGAGATAAATCCAGGTTATTAGAGCCCACAGATAGACTGTTATAATAGAATAACTTAAAGAAAGAACAGAAAGTTCTCCTGGTATTTATCTTCCTTTTGAAGAACCTGTTTCTATGTGAAATATTTCTCCACTGTCTAAAACAAGTCTATTGCTGTTTGATTTGGTTCTGCATTTCAGCATTCTGATCTTTTCTTGCCTTGGATATATTTTGAGACACTGGTGATGGGCATTTTGAGCATATTCTGAAGTGTGGCTGATCAGTGGGCATGGGAATTTGACATTTATATCCTACCTCTTCCTTTTTCTTTCCCGACTGATTGTGGTTCTCCCTAGCCCCAGACCACTGTCATGAAAAGATGTGATTGGATTTTTTGTCTTTGTTGAACTTCTCAGTAATTCTAGTTTCCCAGAAGGTTTCATTTTTGGTGTTCTTTCCTATAGGTTTTCACACTGGCCGAGAGCCTGGGAGGATATGAAAGTCTTGCCGAGCTCCCGTAAGTTACTTTCGATTGTTATTCTCTGTCTAAATAATTCTCCCCCCTTATATCTTCAGCACCTTGGACAGTGCTTGGGACACAGTGCATGCTTGACAAAGGCTTGTGGATTGGTGGCAGGATTGCTATAGGTAGCAAATAGGACAAAACTTGAGTTTCAGAGTAGATTCTCAATAGGAGGCAGATACTTGGAATCTTACAGAGCACTTTCCTCCCAACATTCCTGTAATGTAGGGACCACAACGATTATCAGCTCTATTTTATAGATGAAGAAACAGCTAAATGAGTGGTCCAGGAACACAAACTTGGGCAAGCTTTGAATTCTGACCTTTCTTTATTTCACAGGATCATAGATTTAGAGTCAGAACAGCCTTGAGAAGTCATTTAGCCAACTCTCAGAAGAGTAGACTGAGGCCCTTAGTGGGGTAAAGCAACTGGCCCAAGTTCACACAGGAAGAGCTCAGCCAGATTCAGAGCCATGTTCTCTAAGTGCAAAGCCAAGCCTCCTTTCTCTGTACCATGTTGCCTCTCAGTTACCTAAAAGTGCTTAAACCCTTGGCTTTATTTACTTTCCCAGTTTTATTGATGATTTCTGTTATTGTATAACAACAATTTTCTGGATATAGACGTCCCTCCTCCATCGGCCCACCCCCATCTTCCAACCCCTTTGGAACAAATTTAAAAAGTAAAGTTAAGTGAAGAAGCCCCGCAGTGTATTCAGCGTTCTGCTAATGCAGACCCCTACTTCCTTGCTGAGAAGAGGGAACTGTGCACCATTGTCTGTTCTCCAGGATCACATATGGCTTTTAGTAACCTCGTCATCGCTGTCTGTCATGTTTCCCTCTGCATCAGTTCGTACAGATTTTCATGTTTCTCTAAAGTCTTCAAATTTGCCATTTCTTCTTCTAAAGTAATGTGCATGTGTTCAGATGATTAATGATGGTTTATTTAACAACTTTAAAGAAGATGTGTGAGTCCCCTGAAGGCATCCCACAAGCAGGAATCTACATATGTGGCATTAATCTATGAATAAGTGGTTTGATAGGTGGATCAGTGGATAGAACACTGGGTCTGGAGTCAGGAAGACTTGCCTTCAAATCTGGCCTCAGGCACTAGCTGCATGACCCTGGGCAAGTCACTTATCCCTGTCTCCTTCAGTTCCTCATCTATAAAATGAGCTGGAGAAGGAAATGGCAAACTCTAGTATCTTTGCCAAGATAACCCCAGCTTAGTCTCAGGGTATGAGAAGACTTTGTTGTCTTAATGAACCAAGAAAAGGAGATCCAAGGTTCACAGGTTCAGAGGTGCTAGAAGGAACCTCGGAAATCACCTAGTCCAACCTCCTCCTTTTACTGAAGAGGAAACAGAAGGCCCGAGTGACTGTGACTTTCCACCTTTGAACCCAGGCACCTTGACTCTCAAGTCTGAATTCCTTCCTCTGTAGAATCTTGCCTCCCAAATGATTATGATTCAAGCTGCAAAATAAAATAAAAAGCCCAGAACTTTTTTTTTCTTAAGATCTATACATGTTTCAGAATCATTAGTCTTTGGCTAGAGGAGTTCTTTTTTAATATAATTTTAATTCGTTACTATTGGTAATAGAATGTTTTTTAAAATAGATTTTTACTGATAGAGAGAGAGAGAGAGAAAAGAAGAAGGAAAAATTCAGCAGAACTAATGAACACATTGGAAAAATCTGACATATGCAATGCCCCATCCTGTGGATGCCAGAATCTCACCTCTCTACAGACTCAGGGTCACATCTATTTGCCATCTTTTCACAACGTCCAATTTCAGTTTCTTGGTGGTGGTTCTTTCCATTTACATTGCTGTAGTCATTCTGCATATTTTTTTTCCTGACTTTGCTTACTTCACTTTGCATCAGTTCATATAAGTCTTTGTATGTCACCTGTTTATCATTTCTTACAGCTCAGTGATAACCCATTCTGTTCATGTTCTCCCACCAGCATCACCCATAGCATGTTAAGAGGTGGAGGAAACCCTAGGGAAGTGTCAGTCCAACCCCTTCCCTTGATAGATGAGGCAGTTGGAGGCCTGGATGGAGGATGTGTATGACTTGATCACAGTCATGTATCAAGTTAGTCACAGAGACTAGATGAGAACCCAAATCTCCCCCAAATCTCTACTGTGCTTGTGCTGCCTATGGTCCTGGAGCAGATTGAACATGGCAAATGTGATGTAAGAAGAAAGCCCAATTCTCCCCGGGATCCTTGAGATATTGATGGTTTTAGGAAGACGGAGACCTTTCCTGTAAGAATGCACCAATAGTTTGCTTGCAAGGCTTTGTACGTTGTGCCTGTCTGGCTTCTGGCTTCCAAGTGATCATGATGAATGCTGTTGTCCAGTGTTTGTGAATAGCCCTGCTGGGTGTGATTTGTGAGACAACTTCATAGCCACCATTCCCAAAGGTTGCCTTCTGGTCAGCCTGAGGACACAAGAGGGCACCCTCAACATATAAAATCATTTTGTTTTTAATCTTCATAAAATGTGGTTGGAAGGAGGCCCCACCCATGTCTTCCCTTGGGAAGATTACAGATTCACTGATGTCCTGAAGTACATATGCAAATAAACGGATTTGGCAAATCCACAGGTAAATATGTATGTGTGTATGCACA
>NW_027186449.1:0-1041 GCF_028583685.1 Petaurus breviceps papuanus | reverse complement strand
TTTACTTGCCAGTAGGGCAGGGAAAGAGGACTGGATTTAAGATAGGAGGCTCCTTGTTGGAAACTAGGCTCCCTTCCTTCCGTTCTACGGCGACATCGTGATGGTGAGAACAACCACCAGCTTTAAGGATTCCCAAGTGCATTCCCAGTGTTTACTCATCTGATCCTCACAGCAGCTAGGGTTACGGAAGTGCTATGATTATCTCCATTTTACCAGTGAGGAAACTGAGGCAGGCAGTGGTGAAGGGACACGCCCACACTCACACAGCTAGTAACTGTCTGAAATGGGATTTGAATTCAGATCTTCCTTACTCACTCCAGACCCAGCCCTCTATCCACTGGATACCTAGCTGGTTACAGGTGACCTTGTTCAAATGAGTTAACTTTTCTGCCCTGAGCCCCACTCCATTTATGAAATGAGTAGTTGGGCCCCTCAGCTCCCTCCCATGTCTAACATGATTATCCCTATGATTCTATGAAATCAGAGGATTGGATAAAACCCCACCTTTCTCTCTGTTTAGTTAAGGATAGATTCTTCACGTTTTCATGTTAGAGCCTATGGCTCTGTAGTCTCACAGCCTGGAGTACTTTTTTAGGGGCAGAGTAGAACAGGACCCTTATTTTACATAAGCAGTTCAAAATCACATTAGTTTTGGGGACTGCTGGGTCACCCTGTTGTGACACATTCATCTGCTGTTAATTCATGTCTTCAACAAATCCGCAGACCCTAAGGTAATCACAAAAAAAGAAATCTTCAAAATTGGAGGAAAAATAGATACATTGGAAAACAAATAGACCACAGAATCCATAAAGAAAATGGAAAGCTAGTTCTTCAGAAAGATGAAATCGATAAACCTGGAACTTTCCTGACTTAAAAAGAAGGGGCAAATTGACATTGAATTGACAGTCCACTAACCTCCCCTCCAGCCCCTATCTTCTTCCTATCTACTCTTGCCTCCTCCAGCATGTACTGGAATAATTACAGGACTTTGGGTCCAGTTTGTTGATGCAGATAATCAGTTCACAGTGACACAGCCCTCAA
>NW_027186448.1:1885969-2045242 GCF_028583685.1 Petaurus breviceps papuanus | reverse complement strand
CCCAAGGACTGAATGGATCTCCCTGTGGATCAATATATTAATCCTAACTAATTAAGAGAAACTTTTGTCCCAAATTGAGTTTCTACTCATCTAATTTCCTTAGGAAAGATCTTTTTATTTTATTCTTGACTTAACCCAGCTTTTAAGTCAGACTAGTCTGAAAAGTGTTTTTAGTTTAGAGAATTATTAATATTTTTAGAGAAACTGAAAGGGAAGTTTTTAATATGCTTCTTTATGTACTACAAAAACAATTTTTATTAACGTCCTAAATTCAAGTATTGTTCTTCCTGGAGAGAAATATCAAAATTAGCAGAGTCCCCTCAGTGCCTTCAGACATGTTTTTAACACAAGAAATTTTGAAGTATCTTGAACAAGAAAAATGTTCCAGTATGATGCAGCTTTGCATTTATAGTGTGTTCCATCTAATAAAACACTAGTCACTTAATCTTTCTGGGAGAACCTGAACAATAATCCTCCTAAAACCACTCATTCTTTTTGACCCACTCAAAGAGCTCTTCTCTCTGCTGGTCAGAGGGGATCTGAAGTAATTAAAGGGATTTCTTCCCTCTGATCAATACCCTAATACCTTAGGGAAAGGCAGTAATCTTTTAGGAATTTTTTTTTCAATCTAAGTTTGATTAATCCATTGTCCAGGGCCTTAGATTTTGTTCTTGACCTGTTAGACACTTTCCTAAGAGAAAGGGGTTTGAACTAAGAGGAAAGATTTTAGTGGAGGGCATTGTTTTCTGAAGTTTTAAGTGGTATTAATTTCCCTTTCCTCAGGTTAATCTCGAAAGAACTTTAAATTGGAGAAATATTTATTTAATATTTCAGCTGAACTAAGAAAGTTTTTCATATGCTTCTACAATAATGTGGTAGTAAGTAATCCATTGCTATATGCATGTTGGTCCATAGGAAATGTAAGAGATTTGTCTTTGTGTTAATGTAAGAGAACAAGAACTGTAATATGGGGCCAGATTCATAGACCAGAACTGTGTTTCTGATTGTAGCATCAAGTGATATTTCTTGTAAAAGAATGGAGATTTCCTCTGTGACAGTGAATTCATAGGTTAGATATTCTTCACGATCCCATGAGATTACAAGGTGGGAATCATAGTGATAGAGATTTCCTCTGAAGGAACTAAAACAGAACTCCTCAGTTTACTCTTCTTTTGAGAATAGTGACCATGAATAACATACTGCTGCTTCCATATCCCTTAAAGTCAGAGTAGCAGGAAGCCTCTCCATTTTTGTTGTTCATTTGTTTTTCAATTGTTTTCAGCTCTTTGTGACCTTATTTGGGTTTTTCTTGTCAAAGATACTGAAATGGTTTGCCATTTTCTTCTCTATCTCATTTTACAGATAAGGAAACTGAGACAACTAAGGTTAAGTGACTTTCCCAGGGTCATACAGCTACAAAGTGTCTGAGGCCACATTTGAACTCAGGAAGATGAGTTCTTCTTGACTGTAGGCTTTGCACTTTTTACCCCTTGTACCACCTAGCTGCTCCTCTCCATCTTACCTCAGGACCATGTGATGAATTCACCTGGTTTATGGAGCAGATGTCTCCCTAGTTATGAAGAAGGGTCAAGAATTCTTGCTCTTGAGCTTGTCCAAGGGTGGGAAAGAAAAGGAGGAAAGTTGCAAAATGTCTGAAATGTCTATCTCAGACCAGTCTTGGTCTCTGAGGCTTCTCAGTACTGCTTCTCATTGGTTCAATGCTATGGTATATAGCCTAAGATCAATAACTTAGGAAAGGGATCTAGAACCCAACAAAAGACTTGTTCCCTGTCTCAGAGAGTTCACACTTAGGGAGGGAGATAACCAGAAGATGAACAGCACCAAGCCTGAATGCAGCAATAAAGTTTAGAAATATCTATATGAATTTGAATAACAATTTTTTCAATATTTATGACTAAGGTCAAATACCTCAAGTTTTGTTCAACATGGACTGGATTTGATTTTGGGATACTACCCCCAAAGCATATGTCTGCTTTGTTCTGTTCCTAACCAGAGAACTTTGGAAACCTCAAAATTAAACTCTTATATACAGTTAAACTTAGATAAGTAAGAATCCCAGCTGCCTTGCAAGCCATTAAAGGTAACAATGCATATTGGATTTGGTACAGCTTTTATTTCATCTCTCATACAAAAAAAAAAAAAGAAGCAAGACAAAGCAAGACTTACAGTAGTCTTTCAGTTCTCTTTTCAGTGAATCTCACCTTCTACTCTAGGGACCTATATAAACCTCTCACCTTATGATACTATGGATTTGCTGTCCCCTCCAGAAAGAGAAAGAATCTTTCCATTGGAGATGAACCATCTGAATAAATCAGTAAAGGATAATTTATAGGTTTTTATTTTTACTTTTTGTGTTGTGGTTTAGTTACTTGCTACACTGCTAATTCTGGAGCCATGTGATAATCCTCAGAAACCCTTTAATAGAAAGTTAGAGTTTAAAAAACACTTAGCACCTGGCCATGTGGTTCCATGGATGCCATCTTGAGGGCTTAGTGGACAGGGATGGCCATTCTGTGAGTAGATGGGACAATGCACAGGCTTTACCCTATTCCCCAGACAAAAGTATGCATCTATCGTATTGATTCTTTCTAGATATCCAAAGAAATCTACATTGGTCTGTCTTTTAAATTGTATAGGTCTGGTATATAATTCAGATCCGTACCAGAGTCAATCAAATTATGATTACTGAGGCACCATCCTCAATGAAATGTGAATAGGTTAAAAGTACCCAGTCTCAGAAAATGTCCTTTGTTTATCAGAGGTATAGATAGGCGTGTCCATGTCCTTCCTAGCTGAAATTTCCAAACAAAGACTCTCCTTCACTAGTAATGTGATTTGAAGGATGTTTGCACCTCATCAAATGGACCAGGCTTTCCTCAGCAACCCTCAAGTACCAATGTGTAGGATATAAGATAGAAGAATGAATGGTACGGCAGAAAGGAACCCTGGAGTGAAGTCAGGAGACCTCAGTTCTGCCACTAAACCATATGACCTTGATTAAGTCATGAGGAAATGGATAAAATTTAGAAGTAGGAGAATGGAGGGCAGACCTAAATGAGCCTTGTCAAACATAACTCCAGGATGTCTTTTCCTTTCAAATCTCCAAATTCCTAGAATTAAGGAGTAAAAAAAAAGTTGCATCTTGTCTTGAAGTGGGTCTTTGTGCCCCATAGAAAGAGAGGATGATAACTTAGGGTGATGGTAGGATCAAGTGAAGGTTTTTTGTCAAAGATGCCTTTTACTAGTCATCATCCTTCTTGATTTCTCTACAACATTTGACATTTACCTATGTGCCTCTTCTGAATACTCTATCCTCCGTGGTTTTTCTGACACTACTCTGTCATGGTTTATTTCTTACCTATCAGACTGATCCTTCTCCACTTCCTGTATAGTATCATCATCTATGCATAGGTATGCTCCAAAGGTCCATTCTTGACATTTTTTCTTTCTATACACTTTCTTGATGGTTCTATGGATTCAGCTATCATCGTTCTATATAGATGATATTATCTATATATCTAGTTCTGATCCCTCTCTTGAGCTTTAGTACTCTCCACCTAGATGTTCCATAGGCATCTCAAACTCCATATATCCAGAATAGATGTCATCTTTATCTCTAAAATCATCCTTCTTCCTAACTTTCTTATTTTTGTCAAAGGCACACTTTTTTTTAAAGCAATTGGGGTTAAGTAATTTCCTCAAGGTTACACTGCCAGTTATATTTTGTGTGGGTGCTAAGTATCTGAGGCTGGAACCAATCCCAGGTCTCCCGACTCTGGGGCCAATGCTCTTACTCGCTGCGCCACCTGGCTGCCCCCACTATTCTTCTAATCATGAAGTTTTACAAACTAAAAGTTACCCTCAACTCCTCATTCTCCCTCAATACCCAGATACAATCAATCTAACTGATTCTATCTACTCAACATCATTCTAATTTGCCTCTTTCTCCATTACACTATAACTATTCTAGTCCAGTCGGTCAGAAGTCAACAAACATTTATTAAATGCCTTCTATGTGCTAGGCTAGACTGTCATTACCTCCCACCTGATCTATTACAATAGATTTCTAATTGACTTCCCTGAATCCAAATAGCTTCCAAATTGATATTCCTAATGTGTAGGTCTATCTATACAACTCTTCAAGAAGTTTCAGTAGCTTCCCTTTGCCTTTAAACAAAAAATCTTCTGTTTGGCATATAACATCATATAATCTATTTTTATTCTTTGTTTTTCAGAATGATTACACATCACTTCATGCATTGTACTCCAGTGAAATTGTCCTTCCAACAGTAATACCATACATGGTATTCCATCTCCTATCTTTGTGCCTTTGTCCAAGGTGTCTGCCATGCCTAGAATATTTTCTCACCTCCATCTCTTGCAAAATCCCTTCAAAGCTCATCTTAAGTGCTGTTAGTTTTCCCCAGATCAAAGTGTATTTCTTTTGTGTATAGTATCCCTTTGGGCTACTTGTACTGTACTCTCAGGTTGTGTCCTCCCTAGGTTCATAGTACTTACTCAGTGAATCCAAATTCCTAAAACTCTGGCTCTAAAACCACCACATTGTGTCTTTCTTTACCTTGTCTGTAGTACTCCAGAGTCCAGCAAGATGCCTGTGCTTTTGCATCATCACTTAGCTTAAGGCAAAGGCTACTAAAATGGCATCCTAAGCACAATAGTAACAACACATCTTCCTGTGATACACTATTCTATAAATATACACATAGTCAGTGTGAAGAACAAGCACAGAGAAATGGAGCCCACACTGTGGTGGGTGAAAGATGAAATGACTGAGGAAACAAAGGTTTGAGCTTCCAAGTATTTTGATTTATTAAGCAATGTGTGCCAACTGTCTAACAAAATGGGACCAGGCTCCTTCCTCAGCTTAAAGGTTGGCCCCCAAATACAGCAGAAGACTGATTTTTATACATTCAAAACAACGAAATAAGGTCATTTGGCTACAAGGAAACAACACAACATTAGGTAATATGATTTCTAATTGGAGAAAAGATTGGGGACTTCCCAAATTGGGAGGGAGAGAGCAAATAGGTGCAATTTCCCGAAATCAGAAAAAGAGATGTCCAATGGTCTCCAAGTGTTAATATACAGTACAAAAATTGATTGATCAGTGGGGGACCAGTTTTCAGATAAAACATGGGTTGCTAGAAATGTATAATTGTGAGAAAGCCCCTTGCATCAGTCTTAGGATCTGACTGGATTTCTGATTAGCATAACCTAGGTCCTTAATTAAGAGTTCCTAAGTAGTAGATAGAAGTGGTCCAGCTTTCCAGTTGGGCTAAATTCCAACAGGGCTAAGTTCAAACAATGCAATAAAGTTTTCTCACAGGACAATGATTAGACTAGCCCCAGAATTGAGTCACAAGCTGAAGTCAGTGTGGTTCACTTAATTCCCACAATTAACCAATTATTGTCCTGATTCCCTCAATTCTTTCAAGATGCTGGGACCATCAAGAGTCAGCTCTAGGGTTTGCTAGCTCCTGAGCAGGATTCCAACTTCTGATGCCAGACATTGGTTTTTCTCACTCACTAGCCTAATTCCATTTTGAAGCTGGCCTATGTTCTTCTAGATACTGCTTCTTCTAGATATGCTTCTGCATTGCTGGGGGGAAAGGAGGAGGAGATCAGAGAAGAGAAGGAGAGAGAAATTTCCTATCCTCTTCCTGTATTCTCTAAAATATCCGAGTCTTCTAAAAGAGCTTCTTAGATTCTTCTTAGCTTCTTCCTCCATAGCTGGGTTTCTTTACTGACTTGGAGTAGGGGCAACCTGCCTTTTAAAGGATTCTAGAGGTATGGATGCGTCCATCACCTTTATCCAATGGCCAAGGTTATATAGCCACTTACACTTTGTTACCAATTTGTTTAGGGAATTCCTTTTTTACACATCTTGGTTAATTTAGAAGAGTACCTAATTTTGTCAAATTTGCCTTGAAACCGCCTTCCTTATACTCTTCCCTGGATAAATATTTGTTATCCTCTTGACAAATTGTTTGCGATACTCTTGGCACATTTATTCACACCCCCAATTTTGAGTATTTCTCTGGAGACTCAGGAAGGCTCCAGAATTGTCCTTTCAAGTGTTTCCCCCATATCTGATAAATTAGTCATGTGTGAGAATATAGAGCCACCACAGCTAGTGGTCTGGAGGTTATATTTACCCCCAAATATATGATAATATGAATCAAATCAAACATTTTACAAAATTCTCATAGGTTAATGCTCTCAAGTGTGTATTAGAGGCCTGCTTGAACCCAAAAATAATTAAGAAAAAGGAAAAATCAAATGAGTTTTCCTTCTCAGAGGAAAATTCTGGTCCCAAATGAACTCTAGAAACATGTGGGGCTCCCCTAGTAAGCACTGGGGACCTTTAGTTAACTAAAAGTCATTCACTTTCAGGTAAGAAAACAAAGTATTTTTTATGCATTTCTAGGCCACAAGACAAATTTTATCCTGTGACAATAAGGGTCTTGGAGGCACTCCTTTGACTCGAAGTTCTTTGTGCGGCTCTAGGTGCGTATCTAGGAGAGAGTATTCTAAGAACATAATATCTGTATTACTCCTACTAGCCCCCATGCTACGAATGAACACCATAATACAACAAATATACTTAAGCAGTCAACTGATTTCAAACAATTGATGTGACTTGAAAACACAACAGAAACTGACCAATTATTTTTTGGAAAAAAAATTAAAATGACTACATTTTCTCTAATGGATCTCTGCAATCTGTGTCCAAAATGGAAGCCCTAGATATACAGTTAATATGCTATATTTATTTATCTGTGAACATGATGTATTCCCCCTAGTAGAATAAGCTCTTTGTGGAACAGGGACTAACCTACTTTTATATTTATATTGCCAGTGCCTAGCATAGTGGCTGGCACATAATAGGTGCTTAATAAATGTGTGTTGGTGATTGTTGAATCAAAAGTCTCACATATCATCCAAAGAACTATCTAGGGGGCTTCGTGAAAAGCACAGTATCTAAAGCAAGGGACATTCACTTACTAAACTGAGACTTGAAAAAGACAATTTAAAAAGGCCAAGGTCTCCCACTGCATCCAGGGGTATCTCCAGTTGTCCTGACCTATGTCTTGCCACTGGACTCAGACTGTGGAGGAGAGAGTGAGGCTGATGTCTTTTCATAGTCCTGTCTCACTTAAATCCAATCTACTTGCAAGGCAAGACATCACCCTCCTGATGTCATTGGTACTCTTCGAGAACGAAGGGCAAACAACAACAAGCCATAACTAGAGTGTTGTTTGGTTTTGACCACCACATTTTAGGAAAGACAGAAAACCTAAAACAAATCCAGAAGACAATTGATCAGGAGACCTCTGATCTGATGAATCAGGAAACATCTACTTGATGAAATTACAGAGTATAAGAGGAAGATAACAAGACAATGAGATGTAGGACCGTGATTGGCCTATATATATCTTGTAATATGTTTTTGACTAAGGCAATTGATTATTGGCTGAAACAATCAGTCACGTATCTTATGGCTTAGATAAAAAACAAGCTAGATCTTGTCTGATAGTCAAGAATTGAGGCTCAGTTCTTGAGGGACTTAAGAAACTCAACTCTTGAGGATGTTCTCAACCTTTTATATCTTAGAGACTACAGTATTGGGAGGGATGAGAATAATTGTGTCTTGCAGCAGAACACATGCCATAATCCACTGGAATAGAGTCCAAGTTCAGAGTCAAGTTATATTGGTCCAAAAGAATCTTGAAAAGCTCTAGCAAAGAGCTTAATATAATAAGATAAAATTCAAAAGGGACAAATGTAAAGTCTTGCACTTAGATACTAAAAATCAATTTCACCAATATAAGATGGATGAGGACTGGTTAGCATTTTTTTAATTTTAATTTTATTTTAGCCTCAAATGCCAGAACAGAAATAGAGAACAGAGAAAAGAAACAAAAACATGCCATAAACTTAAATGTTGAGACTTAAATACAAAGTTAGAAAGAAAAAAAAGCATGTCATGTGCATAGCAGAACAGAAGAGAGGATTCAAAATATGTAACAATAAATTTTCATTTCAAGAAAGCCTATATGATA
Organism: Petaurus breviceps papuanus; assembly: GCF_028583685.1. Lineage (NCBI taxonomy): Eukaryota > Metazoa > Chordata > Mammalia > Diprotodontia > Petauridae > Petaurus > Petaurus breviceps. The sequence goes on along the minus strand of NW_027186448.1, from coordinate 2,037,137 downwards.
AATAATACTCGTTGTGTTGAGAGTAGTCTATCTTTTCTTTGTTTCCTTGTGAGTTTTCTTTTGTTCTCTGCTGTGCACTTTTTTAGTCTGTTCTTTTTTAAAAAAAATTATTTTAGACTCAAATGCCAGAACACAAATACAGAATAGAGAAAAGAAACAAAAACATATCATAAACTTAAATATTGGAACTTAAGTGCAAAGTGGAGTTTTTTTTTTTTGCATTTCTGAAAAATATTCGAGTGGTTTAACTAGATTCCAAGCTCCATCTAAGTCATTAGTGCTCTAATAATGATAAAGTTCTTAGGAGTTACATGTATCATTTTCTCATGTAACCTTAATTTAACCTTATTAAATCCCTTATGATTTTTTTTCATGTTTACCTTTTAATGCTTCTCTTGAGTCTTATGCTTGAATGTCATATTTTCTATTCAACTCTGGTCATTTCATCAGGAATGCTTGAAAGTTCTCTATTTCATTGAATATTCATTTTCCCCCCTGGAGGATTATTATTATTCTAGGTAAATTATACCTACCCTTTTTTACCTACCTCAGAGTCCTCTGGTAACAGGTAAGTGATGAAGCAGCAGGTGCTGATACACAGGGAGATGTAGACACTACCCTATGCACCAATAGCTCAGGCCATAGGGTTATCTTCTCACTAGACTGAAGCAGCAGTAGGATTTATCAGCCCCTGGGGTGTCTGAGCAGCCTTTTTTAGGTACTAGGCTGCTAGCTTTCTGGAGTGAGGAAGAGGTTAGAAAAGGGACCCTAAAAATTATCTGCTTCACCCCACACTGGCCTGCTTACCATAGAAGGTAGGGATCCCTTCCTATGGTCAAAACACACAAAAAAGTACAAAAACTTTTGCAAAGATGATTCTACTTGCTATTGGTACATGGAATGTATAAATGCTTATGGACAACATGAAATCCAGTAGACCTAGAAGATGTATAGCTCTTGTTGTGAGAGAACTCAGAAGGTATCACATATAAAGGGAAGCCCCAGGGTGGCTAGGTGGCGCAGTGAATAGAGAACTGGCCCTGAAGTCAGGAGGACCTTAGTTCAAATTCGGCCTCAGACATTTAACACACACACACACACACACACACACACACACACACACACAACTAGCCATCTGACCTTGGGCAGACACTTACTACTAAAGACTTGTGCATCTCATGACTTTCTCATCAACAATACTGTCTTCCATTTACCTAAACTGAATAAAACTTTGTGGATACATCCTCACAACAAGCATTGACATTTAATAGACTATGTCATTTTAAGGAGAAGAGACAGACAGGATGTGAAAGTGATGAAGGCAATACGAGTGCTGGACCAATCATAGGTTTATCATTAAAAAAGCTAAATATTTTAATTTTAAAAAGCAGCAGCACCAAGGCAAGACAACTACCAGAAGACATAATGTTAACAGTTTAGAGGGCTTCTTAGAGAGGGAAAAATGTGTTGCTAACTTGGAGAGAAAGCTGAGCCAACACAAAGTTGTCAACAGTGGAGCAAAAAAGAAGTGGGCAGTTTTCAGAGATTTGGTGTTCCATGCCACATTTTAGTCATTTGGACCTGTTGAGGACCACGGCCAGTGGGGCTCTGACCCTGAGGGCTGAATAAGCCCTCTCAGCATCAGACCCTGCTAATCAGGCTTGGATAGGTTCCCCATCCCCCAGGAAGGCTCACAGGCATGGGCTTCACATCCCTGTGAGAAGCCTGGTATGCTCCCGGCCTGGGAACAAGGACGCTTGCAGTGTTCTCAGGGGAAACTAGCATAATGTTGCAACATAGTATTAACTAGAAGCCTTGGGACAACTCCATTCTGTTCTAGGGAGGTTTAGGGAGGTTTGGAACATCCTGCCCAGTACCCATACCCTGATAACAAGGATAGAGTACACTATGCAGTTTCACACTATATATACTGGACTCTTAGCTAAATAAAGTTATGTTTTCCACCATACTGGAGTCCCATCTCATTTATGATTGTCAACTTCTGGGTAAGTAATCTTTTATCTATCTTTTCACCTAACTTTTCCTTCTCAGCTCTGCTGCTGGCCGGCAGGGCTCCTCTCTACCACTATCTCAGACTGCCACAGAAGGTCAGGGGTCCCTTGGTGGGCTTGGCTCCCCACAGGACTAGGACACTCATAGACATCAAGACTGGTTTGATGAAATGTTAAGGAAATTTAGAACTCCACAGTATTGACCAGAAGGATAGTTTATCCATATCTAAGAAGCATTTAACTCAATGAAAAGTACAACATTTTTGGCTCAGGTAAGAAAGTAGATGAAATTCAGTTTAACACTGATGCTAACAATCCAAAGCACTTTATGACACCCTGAAAGCTATCTATGGGCCAGAGACCTATGGTATATCTCAACTACTCAGTCCTGATGGGGCCACATTGATTAGTGATAAGATATGATCCTGGAGAAATGAACTGAACACTTCCATAGCATTCTCAAGAGACCATCATCAACCAATGTTGAAGCCTTTGACCATATACCTCATGTTGAGTTCAATCCCTCTCAAGTCAAACTTCCAGCTGAAGAAGAGGTTTTGAATGTCAACAGATTCTTCTCGTGTGGCAGAGTCTGGTGCTTACTCTGTTCCAGCTAAGATTTACAAGTTAGGGGGTCCTCTGTTCATACAAAAGCGGACTAAAACTTTCTAGGTTATATGGCAAGAGGAGGTTATCCCCCAGGAGTTCAAGGATGCCTCCACTGTCCATCTCTATAAAGTTAAAGGAAGTGTTCTGTGATAATCACAGGGGGTGGATAGGTTTCTCTTCTTAATCATAACTGGCAAGATTCTTGCCAGAGTTGTCCTTAACAGGTTGTTTTTTCACCTGGATGATGGTCATCTAACCAAGAACCAATGTACCTTCTGAAAGGACCAAAGAACAGTTGATATGGTGCTTGTTGCTGTAATGGGAATGCAAATTTGGAAGATCTTCCCAGCCCCTAGGCTAAAGTGCACCTGAAGCCTGGGGTGGGAGGCTTGTTTTTCAGTAGATACTTCTTGATTGGCCAGTGAGTCAATAAGGTTGTTACATTCTCTGAGCCAGGAGAAGGCTATATAAGCCCTGATGTGTAGCTTTGTTTTGGGACTCATTTTGAGAAGTGTTCTGTGATTTGATCTGAATTCTGGGAAGCCATTGTTGAGAGTCCCCCAGCTTTGAAAAACCCAGATGTTGACTGGGTATGGATGTAATGGTTGGACAGTTTGGAAAGCTGTCTACTTGATCTGTTAATGTCTTGATAATTCTGTCTGTATATTTTGAAGTTTGGGGTGCTGACCTTTTTCCCCTGAACAAGGTAAAAGATATATGTCTGACTGATTAAAGTAAGCTTGTTAACCCATTTTGAGTTGCTTTCCTTTAACAAAGCAGATCCAAGAACCTGTGGTAGCTGCAAACCCTGAGGACCCTTGGGGTGCTTGCTGCTACAGTTGCCCAACAATTTCAGGAGAAATGCCAGGAGTTTAACAGAGGTCTATACACAACAATCATCAATCTCACCAAGGTCATGAGGGCTTGTGGAAGATTGTAGTGAAATTTGGTTGCCCAGAGAAGTTAATCAGTATTATATACTAGTTCCATGATTGGCATACTTACCCAGGTTCAGGGCAGGTTTCTCATACTCTCCTAGTCACCAGCGCAGTGAAGCAGGGCTGCGTGCTTGCTCCCATGCTTTTTACTTCAATGAAGACAAAAATGACATCAAGGTCAGCTACCATACTTGTCATAAATTATTTAACTTGGAAAGACTACAAGCCAAGACTAAAGTGGAGAGAGAGTTAGGGTGTGATTTTTTTGTTCACAGATGATTGTGCACTCAATGCAGCCTCTGAGGCTGAAATGCAACAAAGTATGAATCAATTCTCTGCTGCTTATACTAATTTTGCCCTAACAATTAACACCAAGAAAACCCAGGTTCTCTACCAGCCAGCACCACAGCATCTGTATGTGGAACCATCAGTTACAGCAAATGAAGAAATTTTGAATGCTGTGGAGAAGTTCACTTACTTGAGGAGTATATTTTCCAAGGATATACACTTAGATGATGAGTTTGACACATGCATTACTAGAACTATCTCAGTGTTTGGGAGACTCTGAAGTAAAGTATGGGAGAGAAGAGGTATTAGACTGCCTACCAAACTGAAGGTCTACAGAGCTATTGTCCTGACCTCCTTTTTGGTATGGCTGTGAAAACTGGACAATATACTAGCACCATGCCAGGAAACTGAATTGCTTCTATGTGAATTGTTTCAAGAAGATACTGAAGATCACCTGGCAAAATAAGGTATGGAACACTGAAGTCCTTTCTCAAGCCAAACTGCCAAGCATTCAAACTCTACTGCAGAGAGCACAACTCTGATGGGCTGCCCACGTTGTTCAAATGCCAAATGTACATTTGCCTAAAAAATTATTTTACAGAGAACTTACTGTAAAGCCAATTATAAGCAGCTCTCCTGAGGACTGCTGCTGTGAATAACTTTAAGGATCGATCTAATCACATAGTATAGCAAACTCTCTATTTATTCAGCAATAAACTACAGCAAAACATTTAAGAAACTAAAGCACAACATTCACAACAATATAACATAACAACTTATTACTAAGGTGGCCACATAGTTTTAAACAAAACATATCATGCAGTAAATCACAGTCTCCTCAATCAATACAGAGGACCCAAGTAAAGTCTTCTTTCATCTTGACTCAGGCTGGCTGCCAATCATCCTTGAGCCAATCATCCTTAAGAGGTAGCAGAAAGTACACATTAAGTCACAATCTCCTCAGTCAATACAGAGGACCCAAGTAAAGTCTTCTTTCATCTTGACTCCAGGCTGGCTTCCAAACCCAGCAGCTCTCCTCCATGGTCTAACTGCTCCCAACTCTTGTCTGGATTGACATGTAGGCAGCTCTCCACTCCTGTTTCATACCTCAGTTTATGGGGACTGCTCTTCAAAGTTTCTGTTTCTAGGAAGACAAAGCTTAATAGAGCTACAACAATATTTATACACTTTGCCAGCACTTTCATCTCAATTCACTTTCTGTCTGACAAAGTAACACAAACTAACAGACAAAGCTTCTGTCTGAGAAATCAAACATAAATTAACAGTAGAGTCCCAGACTTCTGTAACAGCAGTAAAGTCCTCTTTCAACAGACAGAATGCTTCATTCTGATAAAGTTAACATCAACACAGACAGAACAGATGGACAGAGTGCCAAAATCACAAGCATTCTCCCTCTGGGTTCTGCTCATGCTCGAGCTTTTCTCTGCTCTGCTCCCTCCTTTTCCACCCTTCCTGTTCTGCTCCTTAGGCAAGCTCCTCCCACCATGGGCTCCCCTTGATGACTGTTAGGGCTATTAAGGTCAGGGAAAGTCTCCAAACTTCCTTAGGCCTATTAAGGGCAACACAAAGAAGTGATACAAAGTCACTCTCAGGGTCTCTCTGAAGAACTTTGGAATCAATTATGAGACATGTGGGAGAAGCTAGGAAAGGACTGGCCAGCATGACGTGCCCACATCTGCTACATGAGCAAAGCAGAATTATAGTAGCTCAAAAGAAATGTGAGGTGTGCGAATTTAGTGACATCTCTATTCCAAATGCCTAACCTGTGTTAGAGCATCCCAAGCTTGTATTCTTATCAGCCACAGTAGGACACACTGTACCTTGACTCTAACATAGTGATGTCATTTTGGTCCTCTTTGAGAAAAAAGGGCAGCAACCACCCACCAAACAACCAACTACGTGTGATGTATATGTACAAATCCACTTACCAAAACACTGACATCACATGACTACATATACAAGGTGCTTTTTACAGAAATAAAAGACAAATCATTTGAGAAGAATTAAATCTCCACCCTCACCCCCAACACATTCTTCTTCCAAACTTCCTATTATGGTTGAAGGCACCAATATCCTTAGTCACCTACGTTCTTAAGCCTTGGTGTTATCCTTGATTAGGCTCTCTTAACTTGATTCCCTAAATCAGTTGCTAAATCTTATCATTTACATGTCCGAAGTATCACTTACATTATCAGCTACTTTCCACTTACATATTCACTGCTACTAGTTTAGGCTCTTATCACATCTTGTCTAGTGGCATTAAAATCTTCCTTTTAGTTACTTAGGAAATATTAAGAAATATTTCTTTAGCTTAAGAAAACTTTCCAAGACTTTTCTGGTTTGAAAGTGGTTAGCCAAGAATAAAAGACCTTTCTTTTTTGTTGTTGTTTTTTTTTTTTTTTTGCCTTTTGGAGGAGGGAAGGTAGGGCAATTGGGGTTAAGTGACTTGCCCAAGGTCACATGGCTAGTTTTGTGTTAAGTGTCTGAGGTTATATTTGAACTCAGGTCCTTCTGACTCCAGGGCCAGTGCTTTTTTATTTACTGGGCCACCTAGCAGCCTCATAAAAGACCTTTCTTAAGGCAATGGATTAAGTGGAAACTTTCTTTTTTTATTACTTTTTTATTTTTGGAGGGCAATTGGGGTTAAGTGACTTGCCCAAGGTCACACGACTATTTTTTGTGTTAAGTGTCTGAGGCCGGATCTGAACTCAGGTCCTCCTGACTCCAGGGCTGGTGCTCTATTCACTGAGCCACCTAGCTGCCCCTTTTTATTCCTTTTTTAAAAATTTATATATGTAATAAGAATGTAAATTTTAAAGATCTTCCCTGCCCCTAGGCTAATGTGCACCTGAAGTCTGGGGTGGGGGAGGCTTGTTTTTCAGTAGATACTCCTGGATTGGCCAGTGAGTCCATGAGGTTGTTACATTCTTTGAGCCAGGAGAAGGCTATATAAGCCCTGATGTGTAGCTTTGTTTTGGGACTCACTTTGAGAAGTGTTCTGTGATTTGATCTGAATTCTGGGAAGCCGTTGTTGAGAGTCCCCCGGCTTTGAAAAACCCAGAATGTGGAAACCCAGATGTTGACTGGGTATGGATGTAATGGTTGGACAGTTTGGAAATCTGTCTACTTGATGTTTCTGTCTTGATAATTATGCATGTATACTTTGAGGTTCGGGGTGCTGACCTTTTCTCCTGAACAAGGTAAAGGATATATGTCTGACTGATTAAAGTAAGCTTGTTAACCCATTTTGAATTGCTTTCCTTTAACAAAGCAGATGCAAGAACCTGTATGGGCAGCAAACCCTGAGGACGTGCTTGGGGTGCTTGCTGCTACAATATATTATTTTTAGTTTTCAACATTCACTTTTATAAAATTTTGAGTTCTAAAATTTTCCTCCTCCTTCCCTTCACCCCTCCCCAAGAAACCATACTTTTAACAAAGAATTAATTCTCCCAAGTTTTCTCCAAAATTATCAGCTCAAATGCCACCTTCCTCATGAAGCTTTCCCTATAGTTTTTAAGCTACTAAAGCCTTCTTCACAAAAGTTACATAGTATCTATTTGAATGTGTTTGCATCCTCTGGTGAACATAGTAATTGGCACAAGAGACATTTAGCAATTTGCAACCTCATTCTCTTTCACCTTCCATATCTAATTTATTGTCAAGGCTTTTTATTTCTATCTTTGCTACATCTCTCTAATATGACTCCTCTTCCTCTGACCTCCATTTCTCAGCTCTGGGCATTCTCTCTGGCTCTCCCCCATGCCTGGAATGCTCTCTCTCCCTCCTTTGCTCCAACTACTGACCTCCCTGACTTCCTTAAGTCTCAAGTAAAATTTTACTTTCTAATAGAAGCCTTCCCCAAGCTCTGTGCCTTCCATCTCTTAATTATTTCCTACTGATTCTGTATATAGCTTGCTTTATTTATATTCATTTGTATATTGTCTCCCCGGTTAGATCCTTGAGGGTAGGGGCTATCTTTTGCTTCTTTCTGTATCCCTAGCAGTCGGCACAGTGCCTGGCATATAATAGGGTGCTTAAATTTTTATTGGTTGATTGATTTATTGACACTGCCACCACTCTTGTTCAGGCAGGCACTTGTCACCTAATGCCTGGACTGTTGTAGTGACCTCGTGGTCTACCATATGTCATCTACAAAGAAGTGTTTATTTGGGGGCAGCTAGGTGGCACAGTAAGTAAAGCACCAGCTCTGGAGTTAGAAGGACCCGAGCTTGTTTCCGGCCTCAGACACTTAATACCCATACAAAAAAAACTAGCCATGTAACCTGGGGCAAGTTACTTAACCCCAATTGCCCTCCAAAAGGCAAACAAAAAGAAAAAAGTGTTTATTTGTTTCTTCTTTGCCAATGTTTATTTTCTCAATTTCTTTTCCTTGTATTATTACTATAGCTAGCATTTCTAGTACTATGTCGAATAGGTGTGGTGACAATGGACATCCTGTTTTTTCAGCCCTTGATTTTATTGGAAAGAATTCTAGTTTATTCTTATTACATATGGGGCTCTCTCTTGGTTTTAAGATATACACTATTTATAATGTTAAGAAACAGTTCATTATTCCATATTTTGCATTATTTATTTTTAATAGAAAATAGGTATATTTTAAATAGCTTTTTCTGCCTCTATTCATATAATTGTATGATTTTTATTGTTTTGGTTATTAACATTTAATTAAGCCTATAGTTTTCCTAATATTAAGCCAACTGTATACCAATCCCCAGGAATGATATAGGAATTGCTGGATGCTGAAGTCTTCAGGCAAACTATCTCTTAGTTCATCTTTTTCTGACCAGTGCACAAGACCAATGGGACTTGGCAACTGATCATGAGATTATCAGAGTTTGAATAAAAAATTGATTCAGTGACTCTAGTTGTCCCTGACATTGTAATTATTAAAGAGAAGCTGGCAGCCATAGTTCCTTCCTCTTTCTCTCCCTTCCCCCATTCAATGTAGCCTCAACTTAGCCATCTGTCATCCTTGACCCCTTATTCTCTTTATTATATCTTCCACATCTAATCTACTGCCAAGCAATTTGCAACTTAAATGTCATCCTTGACTCCTCATTCTCTTTCTCTCTCTCTTTTTTTAAAAAGCAATTGGGGTTAAGTAACTTGCCCAAAGTTACATGGCCAGGTGTTTCTGGGTGGGTGCTAAGTGTCTGAGCCCGGATTCGATTCCAGGTCATCCCAAATCTGGGGCCGGTGCTCTTACTCGATGTGCTACCTGGCCACCCTCCTCATTCTCTTTCACCTTTCATATCTAATCTATTGCCAAGGCCTTTTATTTCTATATTTGCTACATCTCTCTAATATGACTCCTCTTCCTCTGACTTCCGTTTCTCAACTCTGGGCAATTTCTCTGGCTGTCCCCCATACCTAGAATGTGCTCTCTCCCTCTTCTGCTCTAACTACTGACTTCCCTGGCTTCCTTTAAGTCCCAGCTAAAATTCTACTTTCTAATGAAAGCTTTCCCTAACCCTGTTTATTTCTCTGCCTTCCTTCTGTTAATTATTCCCTACTTATTCATATATATACAGCTTACTTTGTAAATACTTGTTTGCATATTGTCTCCCCAGTTAGATTGTAAACTCCTCGAGGATAGGACTGTCTTGGGAGTGGGGAAAGAAGACAACATGGGGAGAGTGGGGTCATGGGCAACCATTAAGACTAAGATGTAGGTAGCATTGTAGGAGCAGGGCCATTTCTGGTAATGATCTTTGATGTTTAAAAAGGTTTGAGAGACATAGTTTCTGGGTAATTTAATCATTTAATTAATAAGGTCAGCAGGTTGTTAATAAAGGGATGGTAATTTGACTGTCTCCCTCTCAGACTAAAGACAATCATGGCAGCCAGCTGATAGTTTATGTACCCTTCCAGTTAGGGCTGATGTCACCCCATTATCATGTTACTCTTGGACAGAGAAAATATCTTTATACCAGACCATTCCCAGCTATTCCAGTCTTGGGCTATCTAGACAAAAGGATCTGTCTGCACCCAGGCTTGAGTAGAACACAAAATGGGCTTCCCCATCCTAGATAAAAATCCTTGCAAGGTTGGGTGGAATATGACCAAGACTGAAAGAGTCAATGCAATCTCATTATCACTGAAGTCTTTCAAGAAAAACAGAAGTTTTTAAAATGAAGAATTTAGAGACAGGGGAGAGCCTTTGAATCTCCCCAAGATATTGGTTATTAATAATCATTTCTAACAGATCTAAGCCAATAGGTGGTTCAGTAAGTCACTTCCCATAATGTACCATCTATGGAGCCTGTCTCTACTGCAAAGGGCCAACAATAATAGGTACAGTGACCTCAGCTACCCTTATGATGGCACTAGATCCAAACCCAGACAGTATTGATTGATACTGGTTGATTAATTGATACAGCAACAGCTCAAAACTACTTGAGCTGCAGTTGCAAATAACAGTGAGTTCCTCCATTATAGTCACCAGGGCATAAGGCTTTTAGGCCGATGGGAGTGGAGGACTGAACTCTACTCCTAATCTAGCTTGATCCCTTTAAATGTGATAAAGTAAGGGGAAAAGACCGGACCCTTGGCTTTAGGGTTCTTGTTGTGGTAAAGTCAAGCACAAGCAGCTTTCCTGAGGACTGCTGCTGTGAATAACTTTAAGGTTCTGATAACATAGTATAGTTAACTCTATTTATTCAGCAATAAACTAAAGTAAAACATTCACAGAAACCAAAGTATAACATTCACAACAATATAACATAACAACTTATTACTAGAGTGGCCACATAGTCTTAAACAAAAGATATCATTCAGTAAGTCACAATCTGAATCAATCAATATAAAGTACCCATATAAAGTCTTCTTTCATCTTCTTTCATCTCATTGGAGACTGGTTTCCAATCATCCTTAAGGAGCAGTCACCCTTAAGAGGTACAAAGTACAGAGTACAAAGGTCTCCCAACCCTAAGTCACATTGTCTTAATCTCTCAGCCAGCACTAAGCACACCCAAGTGAAGATCCTTTCATCTTGACTAGAGACTGACTTCCAGACTCCATGGTTCTTCTTTTATGCTCCCAGTTCTTGCCTGAACTCACCCAACTGTCACCTGGACTCACAGGTAGGCAGTTCCCATCCCCTGTTCCATCTCCTGCTTCAGCTCCTGCTTCAACTCCTTCCCTAGCTCCAGCTCCTGCTCCAATTTGAAGCTCAAGGTGACCACTACACCTCAAGCCCTTTGCATTTTCTGTTTCTGGGAAGACAAAACTTAACAGAGCCACAACAATATCTACACACATCAAGCTTAGTCAAGTTACAACAATATTCTCACACATTGCCGGCAGTATCATCAATTCACTTTCTGCCTGTGAAATTAACACAGACCAACAGACAGGGCTTCTGTCTGAGAAACCAAACACCAGTCATTATTAAAGTCCCAGAACCTCTGAAAACATCAGTAAAAACCTCCTTCAGGACTTCTGCAAACAGCAGGAAAGTCCTCTTTCAGGGCTTCTGAACCAACAGTAAGGTCCCAGGGATTCTGTAACAATGGCAATGTCCTTTGTCAGCAGACAGGTCTCACAAAGTAGCATTAACACAGACAGAACAGACAGACAGAGTGCCGGCACCACAGGCATCCTTCCTCCTAGTTCTGCTCTGTCCCAACTCGTGCTTGAGCTTTAATATCCTCTGCACCTTCCTGTTATGCCTTTCCTCTTATGTCCTTCTTATTCTGGTCTTTGGCAAGTTCCTCCCACTGTGGGCTTCACAGGTTCTGTTTGTAGCAAAAACTTGATATAATCACAGGTGAGTCTCAAAGGCACTTGAAGAGCTGAAACTAGGAGCTAAGTGCTAATTTTGCTTGCCATTGCCATTGTGTGCAGTAATATTGTTTTCCATTTACCTAAATGCAATAAAACTTCATGGATGCCATGAGGTTGTATCCATGTGCTGGTGATTAGTACCGTAAGTTATTATTACTGTTGCTGTTTCTGATTCCATTCCTCCCAAGGACTCCCAGCCATATCTGTGCTTACTCTGATGTCAATATCACCCAGAATTACAAGTTTGTCCTCTTTCAGCACATTGATGATGACGGTCTCCAGGTCTTCATAAAATTTTTCTTTGATACGAGCCTATCATTCACTCATTTGGGGAGGCATGTTTTAGACTTGTTGACTAGATTACTTTTGAAAGCAAAAGCTACACCAGCTTCACAGAGCTCCCTGTAACTGCAGCCACTCCAGAAAAACATGTATCCAGCTTTGATTTCAGTAAACTGGCCTTCATTTTCCAGCTTTGTTTCACTCAGGATTGCTATTTGATGTAATACCTGCTGATTTCACATGCAACAAAAGTTGTTTTCTTTTGGGACTACTGGATTTCATGTTGTCCACAAACAGGCATACATTCCATATACTAGTCATGAGTTTGGAATCATCTTTGCAAAAGTTTTTGTACATCTTTGGGTGTTTTGACCACAGGGTTAGGATTCCTACCTACTACAGTAAGCAGGCCAGGATTAGGTTGAGTGAAGCATCTTTTCTAGTCCCTTCCTCTCTCTAGGAGGTATGCAGTGCAGTTCTTGAAGAAGGCTGCTCAGACACCCAGGTGGGGCTGTCAAATCCTACTGCTGCTTCAGTCCAATGAGAACACCACCCTCTGGCCTAGGCTGCCTGTTTGCATGGTTGTGGCTATAGCTCCCAGTCAAATTCCACTTGCTGCTTCAGTACTTGCCCATCACCACAGGGGCTTTGAGGTAGGCAAAAATGGTAAAATGATATTGTGTGTCTTTTAACTCAAGCATAAATTAGATTTAAATGAGACAGAGTTGTAAGAAGTTGTCTGCCTTGCTCTGTCTTCCAGAGTCATTGAAGTCCATTCACCAGACAAAAGTCAAGATGACTGTCGAAGGCTCAGTTTGCTGTGGATGATCTTGGCATCTTCTATGTCTAACCAATCTCTAAGTGCTCCACAGTGCCTGCTTCCCCACCCTAGTGGCTGTTAGAACAAATTATTCTCATCTACCTATTCTGCTGGAGGAAATCTTCAAATGTTTGGGGGTAACTGCCCCCCTAATTCACTGATGAATTTGAGACTCCGTGGTTATCCTCAACCTGGTTTACCATGTTTGCCAAAATGGTTTCCTGGGCTGTAGCCATTGTGCATGCTGCAGTTTAGAGCCACGTGTCAGAGTTGGGCAACTGGTTGGACACCAAAGGAGGAAAGCAGCCCTGAAAAGTGCTTGGCAGCCTCACACCAGAGGTACTAGCCTTCCCTGAATACCCATAACCCTGCTAATTAATAGTGGAATGATGGCTGCAGCAAACAGGTATGTGTGTTTATCTCAGTCTTCATAAAATTCTGTGGGATGTACTCTCTATGTATGAGGGACACTGTACATAGTGGTGGTGAGTGGAATTCAGCAGCTCTAACTAGGCTAAGGGGCAGCTGGATAGCACAGTGGATAGAGTTCTGAGCCTGGAGTCAGGAAGACTCATCTTCCTGAGTTCAAATATGGACTCAAATGCTTGATAATTGTGTGACTCTCGGCAAGTCATGAAACCTGGTTTGTCTCAGTTTCCACATCTGTAAAATGACTTGGAAAAAGAAATGGCAAATCACTTCAGTATCTTTGCCAAGAAAACATCAAATGGGGTCACAAAGAGTTAGGCACAACCAAACAACAAAAACAACTAGGCTAAGAGTGAGGAGACTGGGTACTTTACCTTTAGAAGGGTGAGTCTTTGAATCTTATAGCCGCAATAAATAAAAAGATCAAGGATATGAGCAGGCAATTCTCAAAAGAAGAAACACAAGATATCAATAGCTATGTGAAAAAAAATGCCCTAATTACTGATAATAAAAGAGATGCAAACTAAAACAACTTTGAGGGTCCTATCTTACACTCATTAGCTTAGCAAAGATAAGAAAGAAGGTAAAAGACATTTATTGCAGAGTTTGTGAAAGGGAAAGCACACATGCATTCTTGGTGGAACTATCTGTTAGTCCAGTCATTCCGGGCAGCATGTTGGGACTACAATCCCAAATTCCCCAAACTGCATATTCCCCAAAGTGATCAAAGAAAGAAAGAGGGAAATATTTTTTAAAAGTGATACTTTTTTGTAGTAGCAAAGAACTGAAAACAAAGTTGTTTTACATTAGTCAATAAACATTTATAAGACACCCTACCACGTGCCAGGCACTGTGCTAAGTAAATGCTGGTAAACAGAAAGGTAAGATGTCTGTGCTCTCAACTAGCTCACAGTTTAATGGGGAAGATAACATGTAAACAACTATGTAAAAACAAGCTATATGTAGATGGGGAATGTCTGAACAAACTATGGTATGTGAATGTAATGAAATATTATTGAGCACAAGAATCTATGAAAGGGAAAGATTCAGAGACACCAAGGAAGATTTGCATGAAATGATACAAAGTGAAGTGAAGCAAGAGCTTAATTAGATTAATTAAGATTAATGCAATAACTAATTATTACTTTAGAAGACTGATAATTATGCATCCTCATCTCTTGGCAAAGAGGAACTGGGCTAGAGACTTAGAATGAGACATACATTTTCATACAATTACATGTGGATCTGTTTTGATTGATTGTACTTGTCAAAAGGATGGGTTCTTATGTGGGCAAGGAGGAAGTGGTGGAGTAATGATAGTAATAATAAAAAAGAAGATGAAGAGAAGGAAAAGGGAGGCAATGAAAAAAATGTAAATACGCAAAAGAGCAAGATGCTCAGAAGGGGATACAGAAGCAGAACAGTATTGTGAATTGTTTTATCTTCCTTAAAATAGCTGTAATAGAGTCACTTAATTCAGTCACAACACTCCGTTCACCCACTGTAAAATGGGGGCAATAATAGTACCTACTCCAAGAGTTGTGAGGATCAAATGAATTTGTAAAGCACTTAGCACTGTCTCTGGCACATAGTAAGCAATATATAAATGTTTACTACTCCAACCACCATGACCGCCACCACTACTAGTACCACCACTACCACTACTAGTATTACTACTACTAAATCTTGCAGTTTTTTTGTATGGTGAAATGTTCATGTTGATGTTTGCCAAATTTATGAAAGTAGTTTAAAAATTTGAGAAATTAATCACCAGGTGCTAGACGTGATTTGTTCTCAATTTTTTAAAAGTGAAATTGATCATGTTTGTTACTGACATGGTAGTAGTAGTTCCTGAATCAGAGGTCTCTACAATTATAACATAAAGTTGCTAGAGCAAAGGTAAAAAAAGGGGAAGGCCACATGAGATACTGGGAAAATGGCCAAGTTTGGTGAAATGACTTGTGTTTTAATTCAGGATCTGCTTCTACTACGTGACCCTGGGCTAAGAGCAATCTCCAGCCTTTCCCTTTGGTTCACTACTTAAACCAACGATATGCGGAGGCCTCCCAAATTCCCAGAGAGGCACCGGAAGTGCAGCTAGGAGATGGATCCTTTCAGTCGTTGGAACTCAAATACGGACCCTCCCCCCCCATACACTTCCGGCCTATGTGCCTTTCTCGGTGCACGTGGCTTGTGTCCAGAATTACGGATTGAGTCCGATTGCAGGGTCCAAGTAGGGAGGAAACTGTAGCCGCTGGGGACGGGCCTGAGGGCGGACGCTGTGGTCGCAAGCCTCGGGGGGCGGGAATTGGGGTGGGTGGTGTGTCTTGGCCCCAGGGTCCCCGGAATTTGAGGGAGAGGAGCCCCAGGCCAGAGGGAGGAAGCTTCCCCAGGTCACCGCCCGCGAGGTGCCGCGGGGGCCGATTGGGGGAGGGCGGGGCACGTGACTTAAAGACCTCCGAAGGTGGCGAAGGAACCTCCAGCACCTTGGACCTGGCTCCTGACGGGGCTCGCCCCTTTTCACTATGAAAACTTAAATCTCCGTCTGCCAAAGTCAAGGATGGCTTTCACCCACGTGATCACACCCCCAAATTCCGAATTCCTTCCTCTGTCATCCACCGGGGGTCACCCCTAACCTGTGTAGCTGGTAGTTTACAGGTGTAATCCTCTGGTCAGCCTGGCAGTGCGAGGTGCATACGGTTCTTAAGTCGTGGCCCCCAGGCAATTCGGGGTTGTGTTCTTAAGTCCCTAAGTGGCAATTTGGGGTATAGTTCTTGAGCCTCTACTAAAATGCCCTGTGTTTACCCTAATGTGGGTAATGAGGGGGTAGTTGTAGTGGTGGCTTTTAGAGGGATGGAGACATGTATGTGTATCTATGTGTGTATCTGTCTGTGTGACACAGTTTTGTTAATACACTTATCTCTCTCATCTCCAGCACACTTGGAAAACTTCAGGATAAAATAGTGGGGAGACTTCAGTTTGATTTCCCACAGCACAAACTTCAAGCCAGAGCAGGCTTGATGGCAGCAAATTCAAGGGAGGTGGCGGCTTTAGCTCCCACAGTCTTGGATCCCGAGAAGGAAGGAGCCCATCAGGTGTGGTCCTGTGTTAGCTGGTGGGGTTTGGCTCTTACTGTTGAAGCCTTTTTTTTTTTTTTTAGGTTCTTTGCCCCCTCCTCCCGTCCCCCCTTTTTGGGAATAGCTCAGGTGGATGGGGAAGTGTTCATGGAGCATATGGGCCTCCAACTGAAATCTTTAGCATCATAGGTTAATGTGTTGAGTGTGCATGCATGGGGTTTCAAGTATCAAATTTTAATTTCTAAGAAAGTCCAATAAATTAAAAGAGTTCACACCCTTCATTAAGTACCATTCTAGGAGCTGGGGGAAGGGAGGGAGGAGGGACCAGAATAATATCATTAATAATTTCTATTAATGAAACAAGACACATAGAACAGATGCAGTATTTTATATAGTCCTTTGTCAGACTGAGTAACAGACTTTCAGAAAATGAAGAATACATTGTGAACTGGTGTATGCTTCTTGGAGGAGGTGGGTATAAAGATGGGTAAAAAGTAAAATATGGATAAGCACAGTCACAGAAACAGCTGTAATTATGGTGATTTTGTTGTACAATAAAGCAACAGGCCTGGAATGGAACAGAGGGTTCTATTGTGTAATGATAAGGTAGCATATATACAGTGAAGCCAGATTTTTTTTTTTTGAGGGCCCCAAACTGAGAAATTTAGACATTGTATAAGTATTTTGAGAGTTATCAAAAGTTTGTCCTGAATGATGTGAAAGCAGTGGTAGAATGTGCAATGGATTAGAGATAGGAGGCAGGCTGTTAGGTTACAAAAAAAGTAATCCAGGAATGAGATGATAAAGAGCTGGACTAGAATAATGGCAGTAGAAATGGAAGAAGACATATAGGAGAGAGCTTTGCTGAACAAAGCCCAGATGATAACAAATCAAGCATTCTAGAAGGAACCAGGAAGGAGATAATTCAGATATAATCTGTGCTCTCAAGGAGTTCCTGATCTGCTGGAAATGGAAGACACATACAACAATTAGGTTAAAATCTATTTGGATTGTAGGATTTAGAGCTAGAGAGTATCTCGGGTTACCTTGTTCAATCCCATCATTTTAGAGGTAAAATGGCTTGCCTAGGATCACAAAGGTAGAGAATGGCCCAGCTGGGATTTGATCCTTCGGATGACAAATCCACTACATCCCAATACACAAGATTATTATGAAATTTTTTAAGGGGTAGAATATTTTGAATCTTGTTGATGTTTCTTACTTTTAAGCTTCCATAGTAATTGCCTACTCAACTCAGCTTAATTCTGCTATAATGTTAATTATCCACAGGCCTTCGACCTGACAGCTGGGCAGGATATTTTGACTCCGACAGAATGGGAGTCAAAGAGATTCCAACTCCAGTCTGTGACAGATGAGTCTGAATGTGTGACCCTGGAGCCCCACCTGCTGCTACAGAATGGTGAGAAGTAGAATCTATTCTGTTGGGTTTTTCCCTCTTGTCTGTGTCTCTTTATAGAGAACTTTGTTTCTAGTGGGTTTTAGACCAGATCACATTGCCTTTAATATACATCTTAGCTTGGTGTGAACAACTTTGTAGCTAACATTAAGGCAATATTAACCTTTAATTTAAAATTTTGATAATACTAATTAGGAATTATTTCTCATTGTTCCTCGTGACATGTTTGTTTTGAGAAATAATGAAGGTAATATTTGAGGTTTTATTTATTTTGGTTAAGGAGAGGCAACCTGGCTAGTGAGTAGAGAGCTGGCCTTGTAATAAGAAAGATCTGGGTTCAAGTGTTGCCTCTGGTACATATTGGCTTTGGGCGAATCATTTAATTTCCCAATGATCCAGGCAACTTTTATGGACTACAAATTTCAAAATATTTGCTGACATGTATTTGTAGAGAGAATTTCCTCACTGGCAGTTCCTTGTACTAATGAAATCAAAGGATTTGTGTAGGGCATGAATACCTCCCACCAGTGCCAACTCAATCATGAATTCATGTTGGGTGAAAGTTTACAATTTAAACTGAAATTAATATTTTTGCCTGGTTTCAAATTCTAGATCATTTCTGGATTTAGATTAAATTCTGGATCATTCCACTCCACTTTGCAGCCAGTATATTATTTAGAAATAATAACTCACATTTATATAGCACTTTGGAGTTTACAAATAGCTTTCTCAATAAAACTGTGAAAAAAATAGTATTTTTTTTTTTACATATTAATTAAGCAAGCATTTATTAAGTGGCTTCTGTGTGCAAGCATTGTGCTGGGTGATGACAATACAAAGACCAGGTAGAAAACAGGCCCTGCCCTTAAGGAACCACATTCTCCTAGGTGAGGATACAATAAGTACACAGATCCATCAGTACAACATATTTTGAGGAAGGAGAGAATTCTAATAATGAGGGGCATTGGGAAAGGCTTCGAAGAGGAGGTGAGGCAGTGTGAGCATAGTAGATATAGAGTCCTGGAGAGGGGGTCAGGAAGATCAGGAAGAAGGCCTCAAATCCTGCCACTGAATTTTTTCATCTGTATGACCATAGGTGAATCACTTAGCATCTGAATTTCTTTTTTAATCTACAAAATGGGAATGATAACTGTGGTTCCTACTTTACAACATTGTTTAGATGCTCAGATGAGATTTTTGTAATGTGCTTCGCAAACTTTAAAACACTACATAAATGTCAGTTATTGTTATTATTGAAAGATGCTCAAGCTTCTTACATATGGAAAGTTAGGCAAGAGACAGATTGTGAAGAGCTTTGAATGCCAAACTATTGATTTATGCTAGTAGCAATAGAAAGCCATTGGAGATTTTTGAGCAGGGGATATGGTCAGACTCGTACTTTAAGAAAATGATTTTGGCAGCTATGTGGAGGGTGAATTAGAAAGGAGAGAGGCTAGAAGTATAGGGATCAATAAGATGACTATTTCAATAGTCGAGGCAAGAGGTAATGAAGACTCAAAATAGCATGGTAGCTTGGTGAATGGAAAGAAGGAGATGGAAGCAGGAGGTGTGGAGTTAGAATCAACAAGATTTTACAGTTGATGAGCTATTGGAGGTGAGTGATAAGATGAGAAAGAGTCAATGATGACTCCTATGTTTCAGACTTGGGTGACTGGAAAGATGGTAGTGTTTTTCAACAAATATAGGACTTTGAAAGAAAGGAGAGTTTAGATGGGGGGGAGGGAGAAAATATCTTGTTTTGCCATGTTAGATTTGAGATACCCACAAGATAGAGATGTCCAGAAGTTAGTTGATGGTGGTTGGAGCTCATTCAGTTTTTTTTTCTTTTAAATTTATTTATTTTTAGTTTACAACATTCAGTTCCACAAGTTTTTGAGTTCCAAGTTTTCTCCCCTTCTCTCTCTTCCCTTCTCCCCGCTTCACCCCCAAGGCAACATGCAATCAGATATAGGTTCTACAGCTACCTTCACATTAAACATTAGTCAAGTTGTAAAGAAGTATAACCAATGGAATGAACCATGAGAAAGAAGAAACAAAACAAAAAAAAAAGAGAGAGAGCAAGTAGTTTGCCTCCATCTGCATTCAGACTCCGTAATTCTTTCTTTGGATGTGACAGCTTTTCCATCATGAGAGCTCATTTAGTTTTGAGGAAACATCTACATAGAGATAATAATTGGACTGTTGGGAATGAATGAGATTGCTGAGGTGGTGTGATGAGATTAGTCTCAGGATGGAACCTTGATGGGTGGGCATGTACCTAGTTAACTGACATCCAGCAGAATATGCTGAGGGCTACTCATAGACAGGTAGGAAAAGAACTAGAAAAAGAGAAGTGTCACAAAGACCCTTGAATGAAAGTGATCAGAAGGGTCAAAAGCTGAAGAGAAAATTAATACCATTTGAATGAGATTTCTGCCCTTCACCTCACAATGCTTAAGGATAAGGACAAAAGGAAAAAAAGAGGAAAAAGGCAAGAAATAAGCATTTATTAACATTTTGCCAAATGTTTTTTAGAAATTTTATCTCATTTGGTTCTCACCTCTCCCTGGGAGGTAGGTGCTATTATTACCCCCATTTTGCAATTAAGAAAACTGAGGCAGACAGATTAAGTGACTTGCCCAGGGTCACACAGCTATTAAGTGTCTAAGGCTGGATTTGAACTCAAGTCTTCATGAAGTCAGGCACAGTGTTCTTTTTTTTTTTTTCAGCAATCGGGGTTAAGTAACTTGCTCAAGGTTACACGGCCAGTTATTTCTGGGTGTGGTGCTGAGTATCTGAGCCCGGATTTGATCCAGGTCATCCCGACACTGGAGCCGGTGCTCTTACTCGCTGAGCAGGCACAGTGTTCTATAGACTATCCTACTTAGCTGTCTGAAGAGAGAGAAAAGGCCATCAAACTTAGCAGTTAAAGGAGATTGCCGGGTAATTTTGGAGAAAACAGTTTTAATCAGGTGGAAAGAGTCAGAAACCAGACTGAAAGGGATTGAGAAATGAATGGGAATACTAATATGAAGGAAAACAATGGTGAAAGACTTCAGCTCTCTGATGAATGCAGTGGCCAGTTATGACTTCAGACAGCTGTCAGTGAAACTCAACCAATTTATTGCCTCTTATCAGAGAAGTTACATAAAGATGTCGAATAAGGCATATATTGATTTATTTTTCTTAACTCTATTGTTTACAAGGGAAGGTTCTTCTGTTATTGGGAAATAAGAGAAAAATGTAATTTTAGAGTGGGAAATAATACCTCAAGCAGTATTGTCTTTAAATAGAAACCACTATCTGTATTGGATTGGATTGCTTTTCAACCTCAGTGCTTTGCACATAGTAGGCTCTTAGTAATTGTTTTGGAATACATGAGTGAATTTTTAATGTGATAGGAAAAGAGAAAATGGAGGCCATGGTATTGGTGTTGGTGCTGTGTGTGACTTTATTGTGATATGGGTGTCAAGACTGTGGCAGCTTAATTGAATGTCTTTGATATACCTTGCTATCCTGTTTTGATTAAATTCCTTTTCATGAGGTCAAAACAGGTTTAGGAAGAGTGAAACAGAGATGGAAGGATAGGAGACTGATGTGAGAGTGAAATTCCAGTGTTCTGGGTCTTGGAGGTAGATATCTCATGGGGAATGGTGAGATCAAAGTTATGGTTATTCTGTTTGAGGTGTAAGTCAGGGCCATTGAGGTTGAAGAAATGGAAATTTAACAGTAAAGTGGGGTTTCCAGAGGTAAATGGAAATGAAGGGCAGAGCAGAATGAAGATCCTACCCAGGAGGATGCCAAGATGGAGATGAAAGAGAAAAAAAGTGATAGTAGAAAATTAAGGTGTTTTTTCCATAGGCAGCTGGTGACTTTGAATTACTGCTGTTAATAGAGAAGGATGTGAGAGTTTGCTAGCCAAATAACAGAGAAATTGTACTGTTTGACTTTTGGGCTCCCACTCCCAAGCGACCTGTGATGATAGAGTGGTGTCATTTTTCTCTCAAGTACCAGGGAAGAAGGAAGAGTGAATTGGGCTCTTGGATAGGAGGTTGGGCCAGGCTTCCAAACCGATTCTGCTAAGTGGACCTCTGACTGTTCACTTCCATGGGTTGTTACTTGATCAATATTTGACTGCTGGTCCTGCAGTGATGGTTCAGGCTCACCTTCCTTGAGTTTCACTAGTGTGCCTATCTTGAGTGCTGAGATTCTGAGAGGTTGGGGAATTTATCTCACAGCTAGTGATTCTTCTGGCTAGGAAACACACTTATTTTAGTATTAACCTAAGCAAATACAATAAGGTTTTAAAAATTAAAATATATGTAATAAAAATATGTAGTCCCACAGTACATATAGATTCAATCCCATTATAATAAATTCCACATGAGGGGAAAGATGAAAAAGGAAAGTATTCTAGAATTGTTTCATGGAGACAATAAATATAACATTGATGAGGTATCAGCCTCTCCTCCCCCCACCTGACAAATCCAGTTTTGGGATCGGTCCCATGAAGACAGCTGCTACCCTGGGTTCTAGAGTATCCCATCGGTGGCTACTTTTAAGAAATATGTGAGAGTTCCTACTGATAGGCTGGTGACTTTGCACAGCCCTTCCTCACTTAAATCCAGTTCACTTGCAAATCATGGCGTCACCTTCCTGATGCCATGTTCCTTTTTGAACAAAGGACAAAGAACAACAACAACATCTTCCGAGGAGTATAAGTACAGCAGACACAGACGATACTCTGATTCTGGTCCCAAAGGATGGTAAATCAGTCATATCACCAGGTCCTTAGAGGTGACTGCATCTCTGTACTTCAGCTGTCCTTGTGCATGATATCCTTAAAAAAATCAACAGCACAAAACGGTCAGTTTTGTCTACAGGACAGTGGTGTTGTACAGTGAATTCTGAGCTTCGAGTCAGGGAGAACTGGGTTTAAACCTGTCCTCTGAAATTTCTTACTTGTATGACCCCGTACACGTTAGTCTTTGTGCCTAAGTGACTCCTGAATAAATCTCAAGATGGTGCCCTCTGTTAAGTGGAAAGGTTCTCACATTATTAGTTCACTCTGATGATGAAATCCCTTCAGCAGCATTGTTTGTCCTAAACACCTTACCTACTGGAGCACTGGGAGAACTACAGTCAGTTTCAGTCAGTTGACCTTGCCCAGTGAAAATTTCTTTTTTTCTTTATGAATTCTACCTGTGTTTTCATATTTTACTGTAAATCTAAGAACAATTAGTGTCCCAGGATGTGTTTGAAACCTGGAATTCCTTCTCTTCTTCCCCACATCTAATCAGTTATCAAAACCTATTGTCTTTATCAATTTTTTTTATCCCTCCTCTCATTCCCTAGTCTTCTTTATCACCCTTTGACATAATTACAATAGCTTTATTTTAAAAAGGTTTTGTTGATGCAGTTTTTTTTTTGTTGTCATTAAACCCTTCCTTGCAACAAGAATGACTAAACAAAAATATCTAATAGAAAGATAGTGTCTTACATTGCACATGATATTCTGTCCTACAGGTTCCCTGTATTTCTGCCTTGAGGGAAGAGATATATTGCATTATCTCTATTCTAGGGCCCTCATTGATTACTTTTGTTTTTTTACCACAGTTATCTCTTCTTAAACCTCCTCCCTCCATTAAACCCTTCATTGTTACAGTGAATGTTGTTCTTGAAGAGAACATAGTTATGGCACAGTTTACCACATCAGGGAGGTGATGCCATGACTGCAAGTGAATTGTATTTAAATGAGGGAGGGCTGTGCAAAATCACCAGCATCACTTTCTTTTCCAGAGCCATCTGGGTCACTGGCTAAGATAAGGATCAGGACAACTGGAGATGGCCCAGGATGCAATGGGAGACCTTGACCTTTTTAAGGCTAAGTTTTTTTTTTTTTTAACAGATTTTATTTTGACTGAGGCAATGCTCAAGCAGTGATCAAGGCTAGGTGGTAAAAGTAACAAAGAGAAGCATAGGAGCAAAGCCATAATGATTCCATCTGACTCTGCTGTACTCCATAGCTGTAGTCTCAACTTTTTTATTGGGAGCATGTTTCTCTAGAACTGAGATCATTGTGCCTCTTGGTTCTGCTCTCTTCAATTTGTCTCATTACTTCATACAAGTCTTTCTGTGTTTCTGGATAGTTTTTATTTCTTATGGCACAGTTTGCCATGTATTCATGTACCACAATTTGTTAAGCCATTCCCCATTTGATAGATACCTATTTTGTTTCCAGGTTTTAGTTTTATAGTAGCTTTTATAGTGCTTTATAGTAGTGCTTTTATGAATAGTAGTGCTGTGTGTGGTTTGTGGATATGAGTGTGTGTGTGTGTGTGTGTGTGTGTGTATGACTTATGTATAAACACATGCACATAAACAAGACCTTTCTGTCATTTAATTATTGGAGGTTTATGCCTCATAATGAGATAAGTTGGTAGACATGAGGAGCTTTTATTTTGGGCATAATTTAATATTGATTTATAGAATTTACAGAATCAGTTGGACCAGTTGCTGTGGAAATCTCTTGCATCAGAATCCAAAGTGCTGGAGTTTTTCATATGTGCCTTGCTGTACTTGTTTTGCTCCAGAATGCTGGGGCTAGTGGTTTATCAGATTAAAAAAATGCTTTGAATCATGAAATGAGGAGAGAGGGAGCTGTCAGGTAAATATTATTACCCCACCTCCTTTTTTTCCCAACCTTTCTAAATGTCTATATTTGACCTCATTGGAATGTTTAGGAGTTTAAGTGGGTTTGGGGGGGATGGGTAAGTCATATTTTTGGGTGGGGGTTGAAGTATAAGTGATGAGTTATAGAGCTGAGCTTTTTCCTCTCCTATTTAGCATACAAATCGCTCATGATCAGATATTTCTAGTACAAAGGAGAAATCCTGAACTAGTAGATGGGCATCTACCAGTAGATCTTGACATCTTACCTGGATGATTTCCAAGCCATTTGCCTGTATCACATCCCTGTTTCTCAGGCTTCTAAAATTCTCAATAGGGAATCGAATATATAAAGATTTAGGCTTTCTCTCAACCACTTCACTTATTAGAACAGTTTCCCACTAGTTCATTTATTTGTACCTCAAAATATTGTCTTTTCATTTTCATTTTGTGTGATTTCTAAATTCTTCTTTGCATTTTACCTTCTTTCTCACATTCTTAGTTTTTTTCCATGCTATTTTTGATATACTATCATTGCTCTCTTCCCCCTTTCCTCCTCCATAACACTCCTTCCTTCCTTTTCTCCGCCCCCCCACCCCCATTGGAACTGTGAAAGGAAAATAGAGAGTGTAGTGCCTGGATTGTAAATGGAGATGTAGACCAAGTTTCAGGGAACTGAATAAGGAAGGAAGAATCTTAGTCACTGCCAGCTGATCAGAGACATTTATGTATTACAGTTGCATACAGGTTGGCAGTCATAAGCATGTGGAGTAAATAGAGTCCAGCTTTGTTGAATTGAAGAAGTTTTAACATCACAATACATCTACAGGAATGTTGCTGGACTGGAACCTTTCCCCTACTGTTCCTAGAAGTGTTTATATTCTCTTTCTAGTGTACCCTAGCTTATGTCCTGATTCAAACTAAATTTTCCCTAGCTTTCTCAGGCCCCATGAGGAAGCAGGAACTCTCTTTCATCTGTTTCCTTAGCTCTTTACCACCAGTTTTCTTCTGAGTTCTGAGCAGCAAGTCACTTTGTCCACAACTCTTAGAGAAGTCTTTCAGCTAATTCACTTTCCCCTTTTACTCACTATTCTCTGCTACCCATCAAGAGGCTTAGGTTTCTTTATCATTTGTTGAATTGGAACATTCCTTAGATTCAGATAGATTGCCATTACCATACCATCCTTTATCCTTCTTCCTAAAACAAAGATCTATACAGGAAGGCATATTTATTTTATTATTCAGTTCTGGCACCATATTTTAGGGAGAATGTTGGCAAGCTGTCCAGAGGAAGCCAACCAGGTTGGTGAAGACTGGAGATGAGTTGAAGAAACTTGGGGTGTTTAGCCTGGAGAAGAGGTAGGGGAGTATAGCTGTCATTTATCTTGACTCTGCCACTTATTCCCTGTATAGTTTTGGGAAAGTCATTTTATATCTCTGGACCTTAGTTTCTTCTTCTATAAAATAAGGGGCAGGGGGGGTGGGCTAGATGACTTCCAAAGGCCTTGTAACTATATATTTATTATTTTGTGTTTGGTAGAACCAGTGGTAGCATGGGAAAGTAGAGTGGGAAGGTGGCATGGAAAGCTCTATGGGGATCTTGAAGAAATTTTGGATGATGGGTATGTTTATAGCTACTTTTAAATAGCCTTGTCTATATGTGGCTGCTGTGAAGGTGAAAGCTATGAACTCTGTGACCACTAATGAAAAAAGTAAGATATGAAGTAGAACTAGATCAAGGTTAAGATTCAAAAGGCATCTTTGGCTATTCATACAAATTATGAATTGGTTTGGGTCCTATTCACATTTATATGTGAATTGTATTCTTAACCCTTCTTCAGTTTCCTTCACTTTAGCACAAGAATTAGGTGACATTTGTATTTTCTATTTATTATGTCAGGTGGTGAGACCAGGACAACGAATGAAGAGGCAACTTTGAAGCAGGAAATTTTAGATAATAATTATCAATTATTACACACAGAAGAACAACCATCCCTCTTTAATGAATATGGGAGTTCTTTCAGTCAGAACTCAGCCATAGTTGGACTTACAGTATTCCAAACTAAAGAAGAAGTTTATGATTGTCAGAAGTGTGGAGAAAGCTTTATTTCTATGGCACATCTTACTCAGCACCATAGCCTTCACACTGGACCAGGTCGCTATGAATGTTATGAATGTGGGAAAAAGTTTAACCGAAGTTATGATCTGATTCGACATCAAGTTATTCATACTGGAGAGAGACCATTTTCCTGTAATGAATGTGGGAAAACCTTTAAGCGAAAATCAACGCTTATTGAACATCAGAATATTCATACTGGAGAGAAACCTTATAGATGTAACAAATGTGGAAGAGCCTTCCGGCAGAACACAGGCCTAATTGAACATCAGAAAATCCATACTATTGAGAAACCCTACAAATGTAATGAATGTGAAAAGGCTTTCAGTAATAGTTCAAGCCTTCTTCAGCATCAGATTGCACACACTGGAGAAAAGCCCTATAAATGTGATGAATGTGGGAAAGCTTTCATAAATAGCTCAAGTCTCCTTCGACATCATAATATTCACAAAGGAGGGAAACTTTATAAATGTGAGGAATGTGGGAAAACTTTGAGTAATAGCTTGAGCTTTTTTCAGCATTTGAAAATTCATACTGGAGAGAAACCATATAAATGTAATGATTGTGGGAAAGGTTTTATATGTAATTCATACCTTGTTGAACATAAAAGAATTCATACTGGAGAGAGACCATATGTATGTAAAGAATGTGGGAAAGCTTTCAGGCGGTCCTGGAACCTTACAGAGCATCAGAGAAGTCATAACTCAGAGAAATCCTATAGGTGTACTGAGTGTGGAAAAGCTTTCAAGAATAGCTCAAGTCTTTTTCATCATCAAAGAATCCATAGTGGAGGGAAACCCTTTGATTGTAATGAATGTGGTATGGCTTTCAGGCGCAAATCACGTCTTATTGACCATCAGAGAATTCATACTGGAGAAAAACCATATGAATGTGACAAATGTATGAAGAGTTTTAGTCACCGTTCACAACTTCTTGAACACATAAGAACTCACACTGGGGAAAAGCACTATGAATGTAATCAGTGTGGAAAATCCTTTACTAGGAATTCAGGGCTTTTACGTCACCAGAAAATACACACTGGAGAAAAACCATATGAATGTAATCAGTGTGGGAAAGCGTTTAGCAATAGCTCATGCCTCATTGAGCATGAGAGAATACATACTACAGAGAAACCTTATAAATGTAATGAATGTGGGAAAGCTTTCTGTAAGAAATCATACCTCACTGGACATCAGGTAATTCACTCTAAAGAGAAACCCTACAAATGTAATGAATGTGGGAAATCCTATAGTCGACGTTTCCGTCTTGTTGAACATCAGAGAATTCATACTGGAGAGAAACCCTATGAATGTAGTGAATGTGGGAAAGCTTTTAGTCGAAGTGCACTTTTTATTAAACACCAGATAATTCATACCAAAGAGAAGCCCTATATATGTGATCAATGTGGCAAAGCTTTTAGTCTGAGAAAACATCTTGTTCAACATCAGAGAATCCATACTGAAGAGAAACCTTTCAAATGCAATGAATGTGGGAAAGCCTTCAGGCACAAGTCAACTTTTCATGACCATCAGAAAACACACACTGGAGATAAACCCTGCAAATGTAATGAATGTGGGAAATCTTTCAATCGGATCTTTCACCTTATTGAACATCAGCGAACTCATACTAAAGAAAAACCTTATGAATGTAATGAATGTGGGAAATCTTTTAGTCGGAGTTCAGTCTTTATTAAGCACCAGAAAATTCATACTAAAGAGAAACTAAATTAATGTAATTAATATGGGAAAGCTTTTAGCTTGATACCACACTTTGTTGAATATTGAAGAATTTCTACCTGGAAAAAAATGAATGTGGAGAAAAACTTCAATAAGAACGTACATGATTCAACACAACCAAATTTACATGATGCAAACCAGTTATTTTAAGAAATGGAAATTTCAGTCCTGTCTCAAGCAATGTTTCATATATAAAAAGGTATTGATTGGGTAGTATCACTCTTATCTCTGTAGGAGAGTCCTGTAGACTCAGAAATATAGGGAACTATATTCTTAAAGATTAGTCCTTCATTGTTTTTTGTCTATACTCTTGCAGTGACCTATAATTGGACTACCTGCTTCTAGTCTTTCTTCTCTTTCAAATCTGTCCTCAATATTTCTGCCAGTTTGATAGTCCTAAAACACATAACTGACCATTTCATTCCTCTATTCAAAAACCTTCCCTATTGACTCTAGAATAAAATAAAAAATTATTTGTTCAGCATTTAAAGTCCAACACACTCTAACTCCCACTTATCTTTCCAGTCATATTTCAAATTACTCCCCTCATGTACTCTCTGTTATTGTCAGACTGGGTACTGGCTGCTCCTCATGCATGACAATTCATCTCTCTCCATGCCTTTTTACAGGTCCCCCAAATCCCTACCATGATTAGAATGTAATTCTTTCTCATCTCTTGCCTCTTAGATTTTCTAGTTTCCTTCAAGGCTTAGTTTAAGTTCTTTAGAAGACAAGACCTTTTCTGTTCTCCCCTGGTTAGTGCTCTCTCTCTCCTGAAATTGTTTAGTATTTACTTTGTATATAAATTGTATTTACTGTGTGTTATCACTCCCAGATTAATATAAGCTCCTTGAGGGCAGAAACTTTTATTTTTCTATTTGTTTCCCTAGTGCCTGGCATAATATTTTGCACATAGTAGGCACCTGATAAATATTTATTGAATTGAATTGGGCCAACTGTAAGCTCTGTCAGTGAAGGAAAAAGTATACGAATTAGAAGCTGTAGAGTAAAATATCCTTCCTGGAAAGCATTTTACTCCATTGTTTTCTTTATGCCAAGTAATCTGATGTTTATTAATAGAAGTTATTTTATTGAAATAGGATAGTGGAAGTAATGGTACTTGTAGTAGTCTATAGCTTAATAAAAAACTTGCATACCAGAGATACTGCCTCAGTGTCTTTGAAGAGACCAGTTGTCAGAAAAGCAGATGGAATTTAAGGGTAGGAAATAGAGATTGAATATCAGGCCACTTTTTGTTTTTGATGCTGAATGGTATAGGGATTTTCTCTTATTTGTTAGTTATTCTGCTCCCCTTGTAAGAACGGTGTCTTCACTGTACAAAGATGGAAATAACTCCAGAGAAAAGTAAGGACTGACATAAGATTTCAAATTGTAATGTGACCAATAACACTTTTGTAGGTCCAAGAAGCAAGCACACAAAGCTATGGATGGGTACCCCCTTTTTAAGAAGAATCAGTAAATGCTTCTGGGACTGTTGAGAGAGGAGAATTCAATACTTCTCACACAATTCTGAATGTTCACAGTGGAAAGAGACCAGGATGAAGGGAAATCAACATTGTCTTCTGTCCCAGTGTTTGTTAATAATTTTTTCTGTATGACCTCTAAGTCAGAAACATAAATACTAATCAAAAGAGCAGGCAGGAAAATCCTGTGTAGAAGTGATTTAAGTGGCACCTTGGGATTCAGTAGCTCTAGCCTCCTGCCTACTTTTTCATAAAATCTTAGAGTTCTAAAGGAAATTTGACATCATCTAATCTGGCCCCTTCATTTTACAGATGAGAAAGTGGGATCCACAGAGGGGAAGTGACTTACCTTTGGAGACTGTTAGAGTCATGTGTAGGGTGAAAGTTACACAAACATCCAATCTTTGCTGACTGTTGTTGGTTTACTTACACAATCTGTGCTTGTAGTATTTTTGAAGAGGGACCTGGGATTTAAAAGACTACAGGTATGAATAGTGGGTTAAATAAATCTAATAAAATGAAGTATAGTAAAGACAAATGCAAAATCTCTCACTTGGGTTGAAAAATCCAACCACCAAGTAATAGATTATGCATTCTTAGAAAAGTGCATGGAAAAAAAGACCCCCAACATGAAGAGTATTGTCTGTGTACCTTTTGATGTACTGCAAAATCAATAGGAACAATGAGATATAGCAGACAGAAAAGCTAATTTAATCTTAATAAATAATAAGTGTATGGCATCCACATAACAATAATAAAAGTATGACCTCTAGAATGAGCAAGCTGTTCTGCTGTTCCTTTCCTTATGGTTAGGTTATACCATATTGAGTTCTGGTTGCCATATTTTAGGAATGGTATTGGAAAACTGAAGCTCATAAAGAAGTATGATCTAGATGGTGAGAGGACTGGAAAACATGCCATATGATGATCATTTCAAGAAATTCGGAGTGTTCATCCTGGAGGAAATACTAAGGATGAGGGTTCTTAATCTTTTTTTGTGTCATGGACCCCTTTGGCAGTCTGGTGAAGTGTATGGATCCCTTTTTGGAATATTATTTTAAAAATTATAAAATATATGTGATTACAAGGGAAACCAGTTATATTGAAATAGGTGGTATAAACATTAAAAAACAACAACCTCACAGACCCCTGACTTTACTGTAGGATACTAATCTTCAAATATTTTAATGGCCATTATATAGAAGAAGGTTGGGATTGGGGTTGCACTCTGCCCCACATTGTAAAATAGGGCCAATTGGTGATATGTAACAGAACCAGATTTTGATTCAATATAAGGAAAAACTTACAAAAAACTATAGTTATCCAAAAGTTGGAATGGGCTGCCTTGGGAGGATTTTATTACTTCTGAAGTACCTTCCAGATCAGATTTTATTATTCCATTACCTAGAAGATAAAGTCTAAACTCCTCAGCCAGGAATTATTGTGTATTTGAAAATTTGGTTCCATTGTCCTTTTGTGGGCTTAACTCCAGAAACTAGCCTTTCATTCAAGGCATGTTGGTCTTCTTTGTCACATATGAACATACCTTGTGCTTTTCTTGTTTTCATGTACTTGCTTTCTACTTTCCCTTCAGTGCCTTCATTCTGTCTTAGTTAAGTCTTACCTTTCTCTTCTCTACCATGAAACTTTCTTAGCCCACATTGATTGTCATAAGAATTCATTTGACATTTATGTACTGTGAAAACCCTAGTTTCCACTTATCCTTCTTGGTCCTTTTAAATTGAGCCCTCTGGAACTTAAGTCTTCTTTTTAAACTTTCCTTTGTCTTAGACCTCTTCTTCCTTTCTTCTGTCTTTTAGAACTAGTAAAAGTCTGACTTTCCCCAGAAAACACTGAGTCACCCACAGCCACCCTCTTCAAGTCCTAGGGGCCTCCAACACATTTGACCAGAATCTTGGTCCATCTTATTTCTCTTTACCACTTCCAGAACTTCCCTTTTTTATTATCGCTCATTTATCTTTTGAAGTGAACTCCATCTGTGTATATCATCCTATCCAGGTCCTAGTTATAGTTAATCCCCTTCTTTCTTAAAGAATTCTATACCTGTTAAAATCCTCTGCCCCTCAAATTTGGGAAACTTTGGCAAGTAGATATCCTCAAAAAACACCTAGCTTACCAAATTTATCAGTCTGAATTCCCATGACCTATAACTTTGTTCCATCTCAGCTATACACAGTGGATAACCATACCCTTGATCTCACCATTTCCACAAATTTCCTATCTCTGCAATCCAGAACTATGGAATTCCTCTCAAATTTCATCTTTCTAGGCCAGGCATGGGGAAACTGTGACCTTCTAGGTCCTTGGGTGTGGCCTTTTAACTAAGTCCAGGATTTACAGAACAAATTCTTTTATTGAGGGGATTTGTTCTGTGAAGTTTGGATTCAGTCAAAGACCTTTGCTTGAGGACCTAGAGGGCACATGTGGTCTTGAGGCTGCAGGTTTCTCACCCCTGTTCTAGGCTTTGATTTCTTCTTAAACTAAACCTATTCTTCCTCCTTTCTGAAATCTCCAGCTCCTATACTTTGAAGCTTTCCTAGTCTGTCACCCCTGTTCTCAATTCACTTGTCTGCTTTTGCAATGCTGACCTTACAGATAACTAGTATATGTTCAAACATCATAGAATATTTTCTTTTTGTCCTCTTTGTCCTTTTGCTGTTGATATTTTGCTAAGTACTACTTTGGGTTTTTCTCACCATCTTCATTTTCCACTTTTATTCAGACACAGCTTAACACTGAGTGTTAAATAACTGAAGTCACTGAACATAAGTTATCACTATATTGTGTTTACTAATTTGTCTGCTCCCACCTACACCTATCATACTGTTTAGTAGTCCTTTCAGGCTTTGTGATTGAAAATCACAGCACAAGCATTTCAGACCCTCTTTCTTCAAGCCTTCTATACCAGCCCTTGATTTCTTTCAGTAGAAGACTTTCCTACTACTCCTGAGAAAGTCACAAATTTCTCTCTTCTCCTCTATTCTGTGCCTCCAAACTACTATATATCATCCACCATTCTTTTTCTTTGTTTCAGTCCCTAATGAAGGGCTCTGATTATTTTTCTTTCCCAGACCAGTTACTCTATTTGTACTCGACTTCCATACCCTCCCATCTTGTCTTCCATCATCACCCTCCCCCAGTCCTCTCATTTTCAGCCTATTACAGAATTTGAGGTTTGTAAGGGGTCTCAGCAGCTGTTTAGTCTAGCCTCCATATGAAAGGAATTTCTTCTGCATAACTGACAAGTGGCCATCCAGTCTTTGTTTGAAGACTTCAAAAGAAGGGGAGCCCACCACATCTCATAGTGGCCCATTCCACTTCTGGACTGCTAATTATAAAGAAAAATTTTCTGACATAAAGCTTAAATTTGCCTCTTTGCAACTTCCACCCATTGTAGAAATGTACTGGCTCATTCCTTCCTACCTACAAATATGCCCAGGCCCACTCTGTCCTTGAAAAAAATCTTTACTTAACCCTGCCATATCTTTAAAATGTGGTCCTTTACCTTTCCTTCTTTTCATGACCCAACTCCTAGTAAAAGCTGCTTAAACTTAAGTGTTATCTTTACTTCCTCACATCCATTATTTCTCAACCCTTTGCAATATCTATTTCCAACAAAGGTTACTAATGCACTCAACTGGTGAATACAATATCTTTATCATTCAACCTTCTTGAACTTTTGCAGTTTTTCACACTCCTGACCACTATTTTTTCTCCTTCCTTGGCTTTCATGACATCACTCTCAGTTGTCTTACTATCTGACTACATTTCAGGCTTTTTTTTTTTTTTTTGGAGAGTCATTCATTTGCTCGGTACTCACTAAACCCATCTTTTCTCTTCCTACACCCTCTCTCGATATCATTAACTCCTATGAGTTCATTTTAATCTCTATTATGGTACTTTAATGGTACCTGAAACCTTTATGGTACTTTAAACCTTCTGGAGCAGCCTTATGTATAGATCCAAATTGGTGAATTTCCTTTTTTTTTTCTTCTAGATGTACCATTTTGTTGGTTCATTAATATTGACCTCACAGCCAGTAGCACTATATATAGCAAACACATGCCTGAATGAAGCTTATCCAGCACATGTATTTTCTCAGTAAGGCACATCACAATGTTTTTGTACTAAGGAATGCTAGACAACACTGTAGCACTACTTTTGGGTGCCATTTTAAACAGCAAGATCACCAACAAAAAGCACAAAAGTGTGAAAAACATTAAATAGATGGTGAACAGGACACTTGTTTATAGTATGAGAGCTTAGACAAGTAAGAACTTTCTGTTTGACCTCTGCTTGGAATGAGTGTATCCAGTGACTCGAGTTTTTTTGCTACTGTGGGCATGTTTGTGAATGACCATGAGATATCTGTAAATATGGATTTTGGGATTACAAATACAAGTGAATTTACAAATAGAAAATGCACAGATGAGGATATATATATATATGTATCATACACACACACACACACACACATCTCCAACCCATTATAATTTGCCTCTTGAAGTCTTGTATCTTCTCTTAGATGTCCTATAGGCACCTTCAACTCAGTCTAGCTTAAAATATAACACATTAACTTTTTCTTTAAACCCACTCTCCCTTTTAGTTTCCCAATTTCTTTTGAGAGTATCACCATCTTTTCAGTCACTCGTGTTCCTAGCATTGAAGTCATCATCAATTTTTCACTCTTTCTTACCCCTCCCCATACTCAAGTCACTTGCCTATTTCAGTCAATTCTATAACCACATTACTTATATTCATCCCTTTCTCTCAACATACAGACATCATTCAGGCTCTCAGTCACTTTATTCTCATTGTCTACCTTCATCTAGTCTCTCCCCTGTCTGATCTATCCAACACATAGCTGACAGAGCCATCTTTTTAATAAAGTTGACAGTGTCCTCTTCAGGGATATCATGTCACTCCTTTATTGCCTCTAGGATAAAATGTAAACTCAGACTGGTGTTTAAAGTGCTTGATAGTTGCTTTTCTTCTTATGTGTATCCCCAGTATCTGGCATATAGTATACCCTTAATAAATGTTTATTGATTAACTCACTAATTGACTCTAGCCTACCTTATATTCCAGATAGAACTTCATACACCTTACTTCCCTTCACACATCCCACTTTCTAGTCTTAGGTAGCCTACCTGCTCTTAGCTGAACTCAGTATTTCATTTCTTCTGTCATGTGCTTTTTGCACAGCCTGTTTAGAGTTCCTGAAGTAGGTTCCCTCTTTACATATGCTCTTCAAATCCTTTAAGTCTTAACTGAGTTGTCACCTTGACCAGGAAACCTTTTCTAATACCCTTAGTGGTTAGCATTTGGTCTCTTCTCAGATTGTGCAGCAGTTAGCCCTTTCTTGTCAATATTGTCTCTTCCGTTTATGCATCTTGTTTTTGTTTATATTCCCAGCACTTAGCACACAGTGCCTTGATATAATAAATGCTTTGTAAATGCTCGGTTGAATTGAATTTTATCTTCCACTTGTGGATGGGATGACAGGCATCACAATCAGATGATTCCCTGAGTGGCAAATGCAATAGGCATTTAGTGGCCATTGTTTTGACACAGAACTGCCTCTAAGCCATCTCTGTATAATTGAGGGCTTGCTGGGATTGGCAAAGACCAGTCATTATGCATGTGTGATGCAGTGCAAGGCCTGAAACGCTTTGTTACATTTCTCATCCCAGTAATTTCTAAAAACATGGAATCCTGTCTGGAGTGTCACTCTTTGTCTCAGTGCTTCTGGTTTTTAACATTGTATCTATGGATAGATTGTTGACATCTGTGATAGTAGTCACTAAATGCCAGCAACATTTTCAACTCTTAAAGCAGTTCAAAAATCCTCTTTTGGTGGAGGGGGGGCATATATATAGTCTCCTCAGGTAGCCTGTTTCTGTTCTAAACAAATTCCCTATTCCTGCCTGTCTTTCCCCCAACCCCTCCCTGCCTCCTTTTAAAAATTCTGTAACACTCACATCTTGGAATCTTTCATGCTAGAAACTTCTAGTCCCATGATGTACTCAAGTAGACCTTGATTGCCAATCCTTAGTACCTCCACGTCTGTGATATAAGAAATGAAAAACCAGTCAGACATGTCTGAGCAAAACTTTACTCCTCCCTATAAATCTCCTGCCCCTTATCTCTTTCACTAAGTTGCCCTCAAGTTCGAAGAATAAGGAGAGTGGATACCCACGCATCCCATCAAGCAAGGAAGAATGATGAGAGCTTGGTAAAATACCAAGAAGGTAGCCTCTTGCAGGACCATTGTGACTCCTTTTTTTCTCCAGCTGTTTCTGGAAGATCATTGTGTTTGAGATTCTGGCAATATCCATAATAAACCTCATCTGCTTCTGTTAAGCGCCAGTGTCTCATGTCCCTCATTCTTTGTCTTTGTGTGAGTTAAAATGCTCATATGAAAGAACTGTTTACTGTTTTTACCATTTCTGGTATTCTTGCCTTTTATATAAATGCCTTTAAGTCCTATTGTAGCTCCAACTCACTGGAGCAACCTTCACCAGACAAGGAAGGCTTCTACAATTCTTGGGTTTGGTGCTCATGATGAGATACCATATGAACCATGTATTTGGATTGAAGCTCAGTAGACCTGGCATTTGTCAGTTGACAACTTTAGATAAGTATCAACTTCTAGTTCATCTCATATACAGTCATTTTTCCCATTTTCAATGGCAAATGTATTGATTTCCTCCATGATTCAAATTATACATTTACAGGGCATCTGCTTTTCCTTGTCAGTTTCTACTCTAGCTAGAGTTTAAGACAATCTTTTAAAATAAGTCTCTCTGAAGTTGGCTGTCTTACAGCCATATACTTAAGTAACACATAGGGAAGAAAAGAAACTTGGTTTTGTTATGGTCACATGGATTAACACGTACCCATCATTAGGAAGTCATGTAGATATGTCTACTTTAAGAAGAGTAACCCAGTAGAACCTTAGGAAGGGCAGTAGGTGGGAAAAGATCACGAATCTTTTTTCATGCTTTTCCATTGTCTTCTAAAATATGATGAGCACTCCAGGTAAATTACCTCCAAAAAAAAAAACAAAAAACCAGCAAGTAGTCCTTGTTTATAACCACTTTTCTTCATGAGCCATTAAAAAATGGCAGGAGCCACTGCAGTCCTCTAAACTGTTCGCAAGTGGGTAGAATTCCACTGGTCAGATGACAGCTGTCTTTCTGTTATCCTGTTATGGGTGATATTCACTGCTCAGATCTAACACTAGAACGTTCTGTCTTATAGCTAGTGCAGGGCTCCTTGGACTCAAGGATGTGGCGTACTAATGATCCACAGTAGTTTTATTCAAGCCCACAAATATTTTAATCTTCCCAGTCTTTTCATAGCACTAGTGAGGGTGAAACATGGACTTTATAATGATGCAATCAAATAACATCTCCTTTAGGTGGTTCCTGAGTTCCTCCATTTCTGAGAGTTTCGTGGGACTATTTAAAAAGGTAGGAGTCATGAAGGTAGGTCATTTGTGTCATACTTAGGCAATGAAAACACCTTTGACCTTGAGCTGAATTTCTTCCATGCCTAGGGCACCAGAGAGTCACCAGATTAGAACGTTTCTGGAACTACTTTCAACCTTGAGGTTTCAGTTTTGCCAGGATTCTTCGTCAGCATGGTCTTCTGCCCTCTTCAAAGCTTCTGCACAGGAATAATGCATAGATTGTTGAGGTGTTAAGATATTGAGCCCCAACTTGATGTCTTGGGACTATTACAGTATTATAAATTAACAGGACAAAATAGTATTCAAGTTCACAATTAGAACGAAATAAGATACTTGTAAACAATTAACAGAAAAAGGTTTACTTAGCCATATCATAGAAAAGATACTCAACAAGGACATACTAGGTATCTAGATAGACAAGGCTTCCCTTTGGTCATCAGGGCAGGTGTAGTGACTCCCAATCAAGCCCAGTTTGACACGGGTGGGTCTCCTTTATGCCTTTTGGTGACCAGGAAGCTATGTCAATGGCTTGAACCTTAGTCTCCTGAGCCAATCAAATCTAAAGGACAATTTCAGTACCCTGAAAAAACAAAAAAGGGGGCAAGTTCTTAGGAAAAGCTAGCTTAGCCTCCATGGTAGTGACCTGGTAGTTAACTTTGCTCCTTCCACTTGAGTTGGGCCCAAATTAATATCAGTACTCTAGAGGTGTTTGCTGGGTCTGGACACAACATGGCTATGGTGTCAGTCTTTTCTCTGACTCCCAAAACTTACCTGTGAAACTCTGAACATACTGTGATATAGCACAGATACAGACAGTCTTTGTCACTCAGTTCACAGAGACCCATGTGATATTGTTGTTCAGTTGTGTCCAGTGCTTCATGACCCCATGGACTTCTGTCCATGGGGTTTTCTTGGCAAAGATACCAGAGTAGTTTGCCCTTTTCTTCTCCAGTGGCAAACAGTGACTTGCCCAGGGTCACACAGCTAAGAAGTTTCTAAGACTAGATTTGAACTCAGGTCATCCTGACGCCAGGCCCAGTGTTCTATCCACTGAGCCATCTAGCTACCTCCAACATTTTTCACAGTATTAGATTATAACTATCTCTTGGTATCCAGACTATGGCTGATCCAGATTTTCTGCATCCTCTGTCTCCACTGTTAATATTACATGGTCCTATTAAGTCCATGTGGAAAGAATCCAGGAAAGGTTTGTGAGGCAGAGATTAACTTCTTGGGGATCCTGTCCCCAATTCTTATTTATTTCCAGATGCTGGATTCTCCTTTGAAGTGCATCCAATAATCATGTGCCTATTTCATTCCTAGCACTAACAAAATACTTTTTGCTCTCTTTGATTGCACCCTTGGTGTCATTCCCATAGTGAGCAGTTGGACCTGTGGTCACAAACCTCTTGTTCGTTGCTCTGAGGAATAGCTCAGCTTAAGCCTCTTCACTAAGGTCTGCCTGAACTGTGTGGGGGTGGCCTCTGCCTGGGAGATCTCTTCATCGTGGAGAACCCACACCTCAGAGGTACCCTTTACCCTTGGGGCTCCTCATTCTGAGGGGTCGGAGTTTCTTCCCAGAACCTCCATTTGAAGAGTGCAATTTCTCTATCAACCCCCTTTTCCCCTTTCAGCTTCCTTTTATATGTTGTCTTCCTGATTAGAATGTAAGCTCCTGAAGGTCAGGGAGGTCTTGCTTGGTTGTATTTGTATTCCTAGTGCTTAGTACAGTGTAGTAAGTACTTAACAAATGCTTGTTGGCTGACTGATTGCTTTGGGCTTGGTGACCCATACTTGAGTGGATTGTTCAGGGTCATGCAAGATTATTATTTTTTTTTTTTGCTTTTTGGAGGGCAGTTGAGGGTTAAGTGACTTGCCAAGGTCACCTGGCTAGTTTTTGTGTTAAGTGTCTGAGGCCAGATTTGAACTCAGGTCCTCCTGACTCCAGGGCTAGTTCTCTATTCACTGTGCCATCTAGCCACCCCAAGACTCTTTTTTTGTTGCTTCTGTATACTGTCCCTGTCTATATATTCTGTTTACCTCCCTGATTGACCAAATCAGTTCTAAATAGGTATGGACTTTTGCTGTTTACAGCCATGGGTGCAATCCTGGCAAAGTTCATGTATACTCTCCCTGATTGCTCAGGTCAGTCTTGTATAATTTATGCTTGCTTTAACAACTACACCATTGACCTTTGCTTTCTGCAACAAATTCTATGCCTACCACACAGAACTGGCACGTTTGTCTCCTGCTCCTTGGGATGCAGTGAAAAACTTTGAATGGATGTCCTCTGTACTCAGTGATACACTTGTCTAGTGCTCACAAACATTCAAGTGATGTGACTTCAGGGCCCAGTCCTCTTTTCGGCATTAAGAGAAGGGTGTCTTACTGCCTAGGAATCTCTAGCATACTCCGCATTCTCTCTGTTGGACTGTGACTTGTTCATGCATGCCTTTCCCCAGGTATCTCTGTAGGAATTTGGGACACGACTAGGGTTTTAAGCAGTTCACACCAGATAAAAACTGTGATGAACAGTAAAGTGAGGAGAACCAACGACTAAAGTAATATAAAGGAAAACAACTCTCTTTCAAAGTTGTTTACTTAAGAAATGACCAACCATCACTTCCGATGTCTCTTGACATCCTTCCTCTCTTACCAGAGAAGTGATAGACTAGAAGTGCAGAATGAGGCATACGTTTCCAGACGTGGCCAATGTATGAATTCTTTTTGCTTTATAAGGGAGGGCTTCTATTTGGGAAAGAGGAATTGTGTGTGGAGAGTTGGTAAGCAGAGATATGATGCAAAAGAAAAAAAAGGAAGAGTGTTATTGAAATATTTTAAAGCACCCAGAAGGAAGTTCAGAAGGGCACATAACAGGGCAATTTTATG
Organism: Petaurus breviceps papuanus; assembly: GCF_028583685.1. Classification (NCBI taxonomy): domain Eukaryota; kingdom Metazoa; phylum Chordata; class Mammalia; order Diprotodontia; family Petauridae; genus Petaurus; species Petaurus breviceps. The sequence goes on along the minus strand of NW_027186448.1, from coordinate 1,997,046 downwards.
TGTGTGTGTGTCTATTGTGTATATATATATATATATATATATATATATGTAGATAGATATCTATATATAAAACTTATACACATTTAAAATTGTAACTAAAGTGTAGTGTAATTCTGTTTTTTGCATATTGAAATGATTTTTGTGTTCATTAACTTTTTAATAAAGAAAAATTTTTTAAAAGATTACTGTGTGACTACCTTCCCTGGTAGGTTGTACTTTCTTTCTTTTTTTTTTTTTTTTGGAGGGCAGTTGGGGTTAAGTGACTTACCCAAGATCACATGGCTAGTTTTTGTGTTAAGTGTCCCAGGCCAGATTTGAACTCAGGTCCTCCTGACTCCAGGGCCAGTGGTCTATTCACTATGCCACCTAGCTGCCCCTTACGTTGTACTTTCTTAAGAGTTCATAGTAATGTTTAAAATCCTGTCTGTGGTGCTCTTCATCACTCCCTCATCTCCCAGCAGTCCCTGGTGTACCAGCCCTCCAATAAATAGTCAGCTACAGTGGCCACTCAACTGCTATGCAGCTGTACATTGCTCCCTAGGCTCAAATAGTCATGCTTCTAGTGTTAGCAACTTAGATTAAAAACAAAATCTCCAGATCTTGGACAAGCTTCTCTTGGGGAACATCTGCCTAATAACTTTTGTATGGATTATGTTCTTCCACTATCCACAAGTCTCTGGGAACATCTATCTGAATTTGGATTATTTTTTCTCCTTTTTTTTTTCTCCTACTGTTCAACTTTTACCAAATAAGAGGTTTTTTCATAGCCAACAAATAATCAACACAGTGAAACCTTGTAGCTTTTGCAATTCTGTAAAGATACAGTCTAATATAAAATATATAAAATTCTGAGGAAAAGTCAGATTATCTTTTACAAAGAAATCGTTACTTCAAAGGTATATTAAAAATATATATCAGCATACTCCATTTAATCCTCCCCCTCTTCCCCCCCCCATCCTCATACCACTAAAGTTTCTGAGAAGGGGCTCAAATTCATAGTTTAGCTTAGTTTCTGTAGAGCACAGTCCCTAATTCCAAATCCAAAATCCCCCTCAGGCTTGAATCACTAATCACTTTGGCCTTTTTAAGCTTAGGTCTTTTCCAAGATCTCACTTTGAGTGAGGTGACACCCATTCAGTGAATAGGCATCTTTAAGAAGTGAGTCAAGGGATGGCCCCTTTAATAATTTTTAAAAAATCAAGCTTCTTTGCCGGATTTGTAATATGTAATATGTAAGATATGTAATATCCTACTTGGAATTTTGGCTCAACAGTCACCATGGCTTAAATTCCTGGGTCCTGAGAAGATTATCACCTGTACCTGAAACAGAAAGAAAAATGACACATAACAAAAACCAAATCCTAGGCCTATTTCTTGGAACCAGTGGGTAAAAGGGAGATCAGGGAAAGGAAAACCTTTCCTCACTGGTGCCCTCACTATGAATGAACTGGAATCTTCACCTTCTGGACAAAGCAGGAAAGAGAACACTCAGGAAAAAGAGACTGTTCCAATCTGGCAATTTTAAAAGATGGTTCAACATGTTGTGGCTATGTAGCCAATCAAAGGAGTGATAGGGTGCAGAGAAGGAGAGTACATCCATTTATAGGCAATCTGGATATGTACAGGGAAAGCCCCCTTACACTTAGATTTAGTTCAGTGCTTCAATCTGTCAAAAAATTTTGGGTCCTGATTCTTTCATCCAATGTGTTATCTATCCCTTACAGCATTAGCAAATTTGATAAGCCTGCCATTCATGCCTTGATCTAAGTCATGAAAATATTAAACAGCACAGAGCCAAACATACAACCTTGAGATATTCTGCTGGAGACCTACTGTGTTCACAGTGAACCATTAAGAGTCTGTCCAATGAATTCTGAATATCTTTGTTATCAAGTCCACATGCTCCATCTTCAGAAGAATAGTGTGAGATGGGCCACTGGACCCAGATGGCTCTGCAGGAGAAAGTGAGGCTGATGACATTGCACAGCCCTCCCTCACTCAAATCCAGTTCATTTGCAAGTCATGGCATCATCTCCCTGATGTTATGGTCTTCTTCTGAAAGACAAACCACAACCTGTGAGTAGTCGGCTGCCCAGATGAGGACCTCCTCTCCTCTCCTCCCCTCTCCATCATGCCCTTACCTGAGGGTGGTAAAGGAAAGTACATTTTAATGACCAAACCTGACCAAGTTACCTTGGGGTTTACTGGATAGATTTTTTTTTTCTCAAAGGCCATGCTTAAACTCAATTCACTCTGGATCTCATTGATAGGTCCCTACCCAAGTACCACCTAATGCTTATTTTTTGGGCTCTCCTCTCTCAGAGTGAATGTAAATAGCAGTTGTTTCTCTTTTTGCCAGAAATCCTGAGCGTCTCCCCTCGAAGTTTGATTTTTTTCAAATTATTATTAAAGGAGCCATCCCTTGACCCACTTTTTAAAGAGGCCTATTAACTGAATGGGTGTCACCTCATTGAAAGTGAAATCTTTAAAAGACTAGTTTAAAAAGGCCAAGGTCTCCCACTGCATCCTGGGCCATCTCCAGTCTTCCTAATCTATATCTGGCTACTGGATCCAGGTGACTCTGCAGGAGAAAATGAGGCTGGAGACTTTACATAGCCCTCACTCACTCAAATCCAATTCAGTTGCAAGACGTCATGTCCCTGATGTCATGGTCCTATTTTGAGAACAAAGGACAAACAATACAAGTGTGAGACACTTTATCAAGTACTTTACAAGAAATCTAAAGAAACTATGGCTATAGCAGAGGTTTTTAACTTGGAGTCCATGGGTCCCCAAGTAGTCCATTGTAATGTTAATGGAATAGAAAGATCTTCCCCACCCATTAATAGGCCTATGTGACCTGCTTTGAGCTCTGGCCCAGCTCACAGCTAGGATACAGCCTGAGTCACATGGAGCCCATTGTGGGAAGAGCTTGCCCAATGGAATAACTAAAATAGAGCAGGAGAGGCGGAGCAAAGTGGAGGGAGGAACTTGCCTAGAGGAACTTGTTTGTGGGGAGGCCCGACAGAAAAAAATGTTTAAAATGTCAGTACTCGCTGAATTAGTGATGAGTACCTTACTAATTCTTACTTCCTGGTACTCTAATAGTGATATTCAAATAACTATTTTGCCTTTGCCTTTGAGGAAGAGAGTTTATTATATTTTGTGAATCTACCCAGGAAATACGTGTGCATATGCTTAGCAACTGCTATGGGTATCACATTGTTATTACATCCAAGGATAGATTTCAGGAGCTCCATGCACTTGATTGGGAAAAAAAATTACATCTTTATTTTCACTAATCTCTAAATGAAATTTAGCATTTCCTTCAATTATAAATCTAAAAAAATATTTTTTTTTGCTTTTTGGAGGGGGGAAGGTAGAGCAATTGGGGTTAAGTGACTTGTCCAAGGTTGCACGGGTAGTTTATATGTGTGTGTGTGTGTTAAGTGTCTGGGCTGACTTCTATAGAATTTTATTCCATGGAATCCTGCCTATCTTTCTTCTGAACCCTTTGATATCTGCTTTCTCAAAATCAGGAGTTCATGTCAGACTGTCCAGAGATCCTCTCCTTTATCACAAATTCTGGGAGAAAGAATGAAATTCAGGGGACCCATCATTTCCACCTCAACAACTGATTCCTCCTTATTAATGACAATCAGAGATCCAGAATATAATTTCCCCTGGATGGTTCCTCTGCCTAAGAAGTGACCAGATGCTCTGTTCTTGGCAGAGAGATCTAGCAGGTATCTGGATAACTGAAACCCTCCCATCACTACTTAAAATAGCATGCTTCTTTGCTAGGCTTTTGATCTGTTTCCCAGATTACTTATCTGTTTTCTCTTTCTGTCCAGTTGGTCTGTACCAATAACAAAATCCAGCTCCTCTAGACACTCATTTAAATGCTCTCCAACATGCTTCTCTCCTCTGGTCCCTAGATTTTCTTAAAAGAGTATTTTTTTTTTTTAAATAAAGAGTGCTTTAAAATGTACTAAGACTTTTTTGGGATACCCTGTATGGATGCTATCCCCACCTTTTTTTTTTTAAGGAACAATGTCATTCATATTTTAGATCATTTTATTATTTATTTTTTTTGGTTCTGTATTTGACAAACACCATTAAATATAAGAATTTCCACATACACAGGACAGAAAAAAATTGTCCACAATACTATGAATCTCTGTTATATGCAGATTTCTTATTTTGTGTGTTTACTTAGTATTTTATTTTCCCCCAGTTACATGTAAAAACAAATTTTAACATTTGTTTTTTAAACTTTTGAGTTCCAAATTCTCCCTCCCTCCCTCTCCACCCTACCTCATTGAGAAGGCAAGCAATTCGATATCTCCGTAATGTTGTTGTGAAAGAAAAAAATAGACAAAAAACCCTTAGGAAATAAATTTTTTTAAAGTATGCTTCAATCTGTATTCAGACATCATTAGTTCTTTCTGTGGGAATGGATAGCATTTTTCATTATAAGTCCTTCTGAGTTGTTTTGGATCATTATATTGTGACAACAGCTAAGTCATTCATGACTGATCATCTTACAGTATTGCTGTTATTTTGTACACAGTACATTTCACTTTGCATCAGCCCATGCAAGTCTTTTCAGGTTTTTCTGAGAGCATTCTGCTCGTCATTTCTTATAGTACAATAGTATTATATCATAATCACATACCACAATTTATTCAGCCATTCCCAATTGATGGGTATCCCCTTCTAATTCTTTGTCCCCAGCAAAAGCTGCTATAAATATTTTTGTACATATAGGTCCTTTTCCTTTTTGTTTTTTCTCTCTTTTGGGATACAGACTTAGAAGTGATATGTTTAGGTCAAAAGGTATGCATGGTTTTATTGCCCTTGGGCATACAGATTGCTCTACACAATGGTTGAATCAGTTCACAATTTTGTCAACAATGCATTAATGTCGAATTTTTCCTTCATCCCCTCCAACATTTGTCATTTATCCTTTCTGTCCTATTAGATAATCTAATAAGTATGAGGCAATACCTCAGAATTGTTTTAGTTTGCATTTTTCCAATCAATAGTGAGTTAGAATATTTTTTCATAGCTAGGTTTGATGATTTCATCTGAAAATTGATTATATATTTTGATCATTTATGAATTGGGGAATGAGTTATTTTTATAAATTTGATTCAATTCTCTATATGTATAAGAAATGGGTCCTTTATCAGACACTTGCTTCAAAATTTTTTTCACAATTATTATTGCTAACTATTTCCCTCCATCCTATTCCTCACACCCCTGTTTATTCTATTCTCTTTCTCTCCTTTCATCCTGTCCCTCCTCAAAAGTGTTTTGCTTCTGACTACCTCCTCCCCCAATTACCCCCTCTCTTCTATCACCATCCCCTTCCCCTATTGCTTTCCTTGTATGGTAAAATAGATTTCTATACCCAATTGTGTGTGTATGTTATTCTCTTTTTGAGCCAGTTCTAATGAGAGTAAGATTTACTCACTGCCCCCTTACTTCCCCCTCTTTACCTCCACTGTAAAAGCTTCTTCTTGCCTCTTTCATGTGAAATAATTTTCCCTATTCTACCTCTCCCTTTCTCTTTCTCCCAGTACATTCTTCTCTCACCCCTTAATTTTGTTTTTTAGATATCATCCCTTAATGTTGAACTTAAACCTGTGCCCTTTGTTTATATATACTTTTTCTAGCTACCCTAATAATGAGGAAGGTTTTATGAGTTACAAACATCATCTTCCCATGTAGGAATGTAAACAGTTTAACCTTGTTAAGTCCCTTATGATTTCCCTTTCCTGTTTACCTTTTTATGCTTCTCTTGAGTCTTGTATTTGAAAGCCAGATTTTCTATTCAGCTCTGGTCTTTTCATCAAGAATGCTTGAAAGTCCTCCATCTCACTGAATATTCATTTTTTCCCTTGAATGACTATACTCAGCTTTGCTGGGTAGGTGATTTTTGCTTGTAATCCTAGCTCCTTTGTCCTTTGGAATATCATATTCCAAGTCCTCCAATCCTTTAATGTAGAAACTGCTAAATCTTGGGTTATCTTGAGGCTCCATAATACTTGTTTCTTTGATTGTTGATATAGTTTCTTTCTGGCTACTTGCAATATTTTCTTCTTTACCTGGAAACTCTGGAATTTGGCTATAATATTCCTAGGAGTTTTCCTTTGGGGATCTCTATCAAGAGGTGATCAGTGGATTCTTTCGATTTCTTTTTTACCCTCTGGTTCTAGAATATCATTGTAGTTTTCCTTCATAATTTCTTGAAAGATTGTATCTAGGATCTTTTTTTGATCATGACTTTAAGGTAATACAATTATATTAAAATCATCCTTCCAGGACCTATTTTCCAGGTCAATTGTTTTTCCAATGAAATATGTCACATTGTTCTATTTTTTTCAGCCTTTTGGTTTCACTTTATTGCTTCTTGATTTCTCATAAAGTCATTAGCTTCCATTTGTTTCATTCTAATTTTTAAGGAATTACTTTTTTCAGTGAGTTTTTGGACCTCCTTTTCCATTTGGCCAATTTTTTAAAAGGCATTCTTCTCCTCGTTGGCTTTTTGGGCTTCTTTTGCCTCTTTTGCCATTTGGCCTAGTCTATTTAATGTTATTTTCTTCAGCATTTTTTTGTGTCTCCTTTACCTACCAAAATCTTTTTTCTCATGATTTTCTTGCATTATTCTCATTTCTCTTCCCAATTTTTCCTCTACCTCTCTTACTTGGTCTTCAAAATACTTTTTCAGCTCTTCCATGGCCTGAGACCAATTCATATTTTTCTTGGAGGCTTTGGATGTAAGGAGCTTTGACTTTGCTATCTTCTTCTGAGTGTGTATTTAGATCTTCCTTGTCACCATAATAACTTTCAATAGTTAGACTTTTTTTCCATTGTTTGTTCATTTCCCCAGCCTATTACTTTACTTTTAACTATTTGTTAAAGTAGGGCTGTGCTTCCAGGGTAGAGGGCGCACTGTCCCAAGCTTCAGGGTTTTGTGTATCTGTTTTTAGAGATACTTCTAGGGAAATGTAAATTTTCATTTCTTCCAAGGTGTTATGATCTAAGGAGAGGTGTTTACTACTCTCCTGGCCTGTGCTCTGCCCTGTGAGTGACCACAAGCACTCTTCTGCCCTGGAACTGTAAGGAGGGTCCCCCTTCCACTGGGACTGCAGGCTCTGGTGTGCTAGTGCCCCTCCTCACCCTGGGACTGCCCCCCAGGACTGTTACCCAGATACAAGTAGGGGCAAAGCAACAGAGTCCTGCCTCAGTGCTAGCAAAGAGACCCTCGTAATCTCCTTCTGACCAGTTGTTTGACCCCCTTACTATATGTGGGCTAACAGTTCTGGAAGCAGCCACTGCCACTGCTGATTCAGTCACTCCCATGGCCTCCTCCTTATTTCTTGGGGCTGGGGCTCTGCTGGCACCACCTGCATTGTACTGCATTCCCCTCTCAGGTGCAACAGATCCTTCCTGCTGACCTTCTAAGTTGTCTCTGGTGTCTGTGGGCTGAGATCTGTAACTGCTGGTGATTCAGTCCCCTGAGGCCTGCCTGGCTTTGCTGGGGTCAGTCTGCACTGGCCTGGTCTGAACTGGACTGTGCTTCTCCCTCACCCTGAACAAACCTTTCCTGCCAACCTTCCAAGTTTTCTTGGACTGGAAATTTGTTTCACCCCATCTTTTTGTGGGTTCTGCTGCTCTAGAATTTCTAGAATTTGAAAGAGTTTGGGGAAAGCTCAGGTAAGTCCCTGCCCTTTACTCTTCCTGCTTGGCTCAATAGTCCCAGCTTTCATTTTTTTAAAGGAATATAATTCAATATATTAGTTTCAAAGCTATTCTGATCGTCTATCTATTCCTACTTCTGAGCTTCCTTTTGTTTTCTTTTCTACATCTCTTTAAAATGCTACAATTATTTTATTTTCTTCCTCTTCCTTTTTTTTGGCATCTTTTTGCTCCTTCTTTCTCCTCCCTCTCTCCAAGTTTTTTTTAAGCCTCCTTTATAACAATTAAGTAGAGTCAAGCAAAATACTATCCCAGATGACATCGGTGCAATTGAAATGTGAAGGGAAACAATTTAACAGGAAAAATCTTTGTAACATTTTCCTGATAAAGGTCTGATATCCAATACATATAAGAAATTGATGCAAAGAACAAGAGCCATTACTTAAAAGAAGTGGTCAAAGGATACAAACAGGTACTTCTCAAAGAAAGCCAGTTTGCCAAAAACCATTTTAAAAAGTTCCAAATGACTAACAATAATGTTGAGGTTCAGAGTTGTGAGAGCTGGTTCAGATTTTTGAAAGAATTCAATCAGACCTTCTCTTTAGCCAAAGGGAACTTTATTAATATAAAAGCATGCGGGCCTGAGACTTAGCAAGGAGCTAAATAAATGCAACGATATAGTACAAGGACCAGACTTATATACCCAGAAAGTTACACAGCCTGTAGGATGATGACATAATTTTAGGGTTTCTGTGGGATTTGGAGATTTAGGCACAGGATGAGGAAGATGGATGACACAAGATAAAGGAGACAGGGGAAATTTTATGACCCAGGATGGGGGGGGGGGGGGTGACAAGGAAGTTTATGGTCCAGGACAAGGGGAAAGTTTACTTTAGGACACTCTCGGGTTCAGGAGAGCCTCTCAAGGTAATGAAAAAGCTACCCTTAATATTATTTTAACCCTTAGGGCACCTCTGTATCCACATCAATAGGAGAATGCAAATTCAAATACATGCCACACAGTATGGACATGTAAGAAAGTCTACCTTGCCTTAGGAGATGGACTCTGGATTTACTTGACCTCAAAGAGAGAAGGCTTAAACTTGCAAAAACTTCAGAAAGGGACAGAAGAATGCTATGACTTATTTTTGATCCACAGAATGTGTCAGTTTTACATGAGATTGTTTTTTGTTAGTTATAAATTTATAGTTTTATACATTTTTAGATTTTTATATATACATTATACATATACATTTATATATACAATTTCAGACACTATTGTATAGAAGTGCTTTTGATTTTGGAGTGATATTTAGTGTGGTTCATTTGTAGTATTGGACATTATATCCTCCTGATTAGGTAGCTGAGAATGATTAATGAATTAGGACAATTATATAAAAAAAAATTTGTCTGGAGACCAACTGGGTTTCCTTGGGTTAAAGCCTATCTTAAATATTTATAGGAGTATATTCTAGTTTGTCAAATAGTCTATTTCTCTTTGAGGAGATGGAAATTTGTGAATGTGTTTGAGCCCCTGGCTATTGTCTTTCTACATAAAGAAAAATAATGCAGTAATGAATGGAAGTGTGAAAAATGTGCTTCCTCTAGAAAAAACAACACTCGTTGAAGCTAGGAAAGCTCTTATTTTATTTTACATTCTTGTGAATGGGTAACTCCACCTAAGGGAGCACACTTGCTCAGACAAGTGCAAGGCTATTCATACCCTTTACCTGATTTGAATTTCCTCTCCTGTAACCCATTGGCTGGATGCAACTTCCTGAACAGCCTATTCCATGGTTTTCACCTAAATGTGTTCTCTCTCCCTTGTAATTCATAACATGTGTATTTAAATTGGCTTGTTCTACCCTGGGGGTGTGTGGGTTAATATTAAATAGCTTGTTAAGCATGCATACTAGCTTCTGACCTTTTAATTGATTAGAAGCCTGGTCCTGCTAGGTCACAGCTCTGGTACTTCTAATTTATATCCTGTTATCTTTCCTGCAAAGCTGGGAGTATATGTAGGTGTCACCCTTGTGTAAACAGAACACCTTCTTCTGTTTCTCACAGAAATGATACTGTTTGTGGTGCTGGAAATCCCAAAATGTCAGAGTACAGGGTGGCATTGCCTGGAATGAATGCAGGCATTCAAACCTCCTTCCATTCAAGAGGCAAAGATTATTGTAAGGACAAAGGGGGCAAACTGTTTTCGATGAAAAATCTCATCCAAAATTTAATCAAGAACAGGGAGATCTCTTAGGATAGGAACAGGAATTTATTTTCTTCCCTGGGTGAAGAGGGCAGTCTTCCCCATGACCAATCATGAGGAAGAGGCACTTTACAAAAGGCAGAACAAGAGTTTATACCCTCATGGGGTCCCTTCTCCCATTGGTTGGGGGGGGTGGGGGGACTCAAGTCTCCGAGTAAAAATCTTCCCCAATGGTAAATAACAGAGGAGTCCACCAAGGAGGCTGATTGACAGCAAGGGAAATCTGAAAGCCTCCTTCAAGGGCTTGCTGCTGATTAACAGCAGAAGGAGTGGGGGGAAAGGAGAGGGAAGTTCTGAGAAGTTTTCACTTCCCCCACACACACTAGGGAACCTGCAAACTAATGAGGATGATGCTGATATACAAAAGGGACAATCAAAAGATCATCAGGTAGGCTAATTAAGTGATCTGGGTGGGATTAAGGAGTGGTCAGTATATGCCAGTAGTCTGGGGTGGGCCAGGTGTCTTGGGTGGAGGCTATTTGCATGAACAGTGTTAATAGAATGTTTGAGAGTAAAAGGTTTGGAAACTTTTGGAAAGTTGTTGGGTAAAGTATTCTCTCTCTCTATTCTCTCCTACTCCCTCTCTATTTTCTCTCTCACTCTTTCTCTACGTTCCAACTCTGGACAAGTTTTGAATGTGGAAAGAAAGACAAGAAAAAAAAGGGAAATCTTTTCCCCACTTAACCATTTCCTGTCTCACCTAACAGAGAAAAAGGTTTTGTGTACCAGAACACAACCAAAAGGTAATTGAATTCATTCTGTTCTGATTTTTAATCGAAACGTGTCAAGCCTAATTTGATGCTTAAGATAAGTCAGAATTTATTATACTATTTGACACAAAGGCAAATTGGGAAAAACATAGATCTAAAAAAAGACACCTCAGAAATGAAATTTTGAGCTCCCCAGTATGGGGGAGAAGGGATTAAGTGCTGATGGATCTTTCCAGGGTCCCACTCATCTTAATTGGCAGGTTCAAAGCTCTCAATTTCAAAGAAGTTTTTAAGGAGGGGACATCGAAGTGAAGTTTACTTGAGTAAAAGTTAAAAAAAAAAAAAAGGAAGGGAACCTTTTAAGATTCTCCTCCTTGTAGTCCTGGCTCTGATTGAGCTAGGGCTGCAGTGAAAAGTTAGAACAACTAAAAACATTTTAGCAAATTCTGTTAACCCCTCTCTTCCAGACCAGATTAAGGAAAGAGAGTGCTGAACAATGGTAGGAATTTGAGTTACCCTCTCCCACCTGGCAAAAGAAGGGGCGGGGGAGGCATAGAAGCTGTATTAAGTGCCCCACTGGCAACAGCCCTGGCCACCTGTAGCAGCAAGCACCCCAGCGTCTGCAGGGTGGCTGCTCACACAGGTTCTTAGATCTGCTTTGATAAAGGAAAGCAACTCAAAATGGAAAAAAGGAAAAAAGGAAAGCAACTCAAAGAAAAAAAACAAGCTTACTTTAATCAGTCAAACATATGTATTGTTTACCTCTTTCAGGGGAAAAAGGTCAGCACCCTGTTTCAAAGTATACAGGCAGAATAATCAAGACAGAAACAGATCAAGTAGACAGCTTTCCAAACTGTCCAACCATTACATCCATACCAAATCAACATCTGGGTTTCAACATCTGGGTTTTTCAAAGCCGGGGGGCTCTGGACAACGGCTTCCCAGAATCCATATCAAATCACAGAACACTTCTCAAAGTGAGCCCCAAAACAAAGCTACACATCAGGGCTTATATAGCCTTCTCCTGGCTCAGAGAATGTAACAACCTTATTGGCTCACTGGCCAATCAAGAACTATCTACTGAAAAACAAGCCTCCTACCCCAGGCTCCAGGTGCACTTTAGCCTAGGGGCAGGGAAGATCTTCAAATTTACATTCCCATTACAGCACCCTGAAGCCCACCCCTCTAGGCAAGCAGATGACTCTCTCCTCTCAAAAACCCCTGTAATGGCAAGCAAAATGGTACTTAGCTCCTTGTTATTCAAGTGTCTTGAAACTTCACCTGTGGGGGTGGCCAGGTAGCACAGCAAATAAGAGCACCGGCTCCAGTGTTGAGAAGACCTGGAGATCAAATCCCGGGCTCAGACACTCAGCACCACACCCAGAAATAACTAGCCGTGTAACCTTGAGCAAGTTACTTAACCCCAATTGCTCAGGGGCGGCCAGCTGGCTCAGCGAGTAAGAGCACTGGTTCCAGTGTTGGGACGACCTGGAGATCGAATCCCGGGCTCAGACACTCAGCACAACACCCAGAAATAACTGGCCATGTAACCTTGAGCAAGTTACTTAACCCCAATTGCTTAAAAAAAAAAAAAAAAGAAACTTCACCTGTGATTATATCTAGTCCTTGTTAGAAACAGAATCTGTGAAGCCCACAGTGGGAGGAACTTGCCAAAGACCAGAATAGGAAGGACGTAAGAGGAAGGGGTGGAGCAGGAAGGAGCTGATGATATAAAAACTCAAGCACCGTTGGGACTGAGCAGAACTGGGAGGAAGGATGTCTGTGGTGTTGTCATTCTGTCTGTCTGTGTTGATGTTACTTTGTCAGACTGTCTGCTGACAGAGGATGTTGCTGCTGTTACAGAAGCCCTGGGAACTTACTGCTGGTTCAGAAGCCCTGAAAGAGGACTTTACTGTTGTCTGTTTTTAGAAGTCCTGAAGGAGGGTTTTACTGATGTTTTCAGAGGTCCCAGAACTTTATTGATGATTTCTGTTAATTTTTGAGATAGAGGCCCTGTCTGTTGGTCTGTGTTGATTTCACAGGCAGAAAGTAAATTGATAATAGTGCCAGCAATGTGTGTGGATATTGTAACTCTTCTAAGCTTGATATGGGGAGCTGGACCAGGAGCTGGGAGCTACCTACCAGGTGAATCCAGGTGACATTTGGGTGAATTCAGGCAAAAGCTGGGAGCATGGAAGAGGAACCATGGAGTTTGGGAGTAAGCCTTGAGTCAAGATGAAAGGACCTTTCCTTGAGTACTTAGTTCTGACTGACAAGAGCAGGATTTACTGTGACCTAGGGGTGGGAGACCTCTGTACTTTGTATTCTGTACCTCTTAAGGATGATTGCTCCTTAAGGATGATTGAATTAAGGATGATTGGAAGCCAGTCTCCAATCAAGATGAAAGAAGACTTTAGATGGGTACTTTATATTGATTGATTCAGATTGTGCCTTACTGAATGATATCTTTTGTTTAAGATGATGTGATCACTTTAGTAATGAGTTGTTGTGTTATATTGTTGTGAATGTTGTATTTTGGTTTCTGTGAATGTTTTGCTTTAGTTTACTGTTGAATAAATAGAGAGTTTACTATATTATGTGATCAGAACCTAAAAGTTATTCACAGTAGCAGTCCCCAGGAGAGCTGTTTGTGCTTGGCTTTACACCCCGGAGTCCACAACTAGGCTCTCCAACTGTGGGGAGAGGAGACAAGAGGATGCACCAGGGCAGTATGAGGTCAGAAGTCAACCACCCCCTGTACTTGGTAAATCCAACCTTCTATTAATAACTTTTATAAATGTGATGATTTGGAAATGCAACTAATGTCATCTGAAGTTTACTGTTTGTTTTGTTATTGTATTTCTAAATTATAGTAAAATCCTCTTATATTGTAAAAATCCAGTGACATTGTGAGCCAGAAATGATGTTAGACAAAGCAATTTTTAATCTGAATTTTGTTGAAACTAAAAAAAGGTGGGAAAATTGTGTAAAACCAGTTGTGTTACCTTATCAGCCTTGCTACGTGTCTTATAATTGCCATTTAGAAAACCAGGTATTTCCACCTTTGCCTGTAGTTAAAAAAGAGGTTACAGCTAAAATGATTTGACTATCACTTATGAAAATTGTAAGATTGTTAACTAAGTTATTTGGGGTTACTGTTTTAATGCTAAAACTTAAAATTGTTTATCACTGTGTGTGGAAAGGAAGGGATTGGGTGAAAGCCTTATCAGGATTGGTTCTGCCCATTCAGAACAGTCCTTCTGTATGTATGGGTATTGGCAGGCAGAGACAACAGAATCAGCCCCTCCCTGGAGTCTATGTCAATTCTCCTTATTTTGTAAATTTGCTAAGGCCCCTGGAAACCACCTGTGTGGGCAAGGTCATCAGCCCTGGGAAAAGAACTTGATCTGGAGTTCCTAAACAATTAACTTGGCTTGCTGAGAAGTTGCAAGTTTACTTACAATAGAGAGAAAGGATTTCCACTGTTTGGCTTTTATGTTAGGACAAGTTTAAATTTGAAAAGAAAAGATGTTAAATAGAATCCCTTGTGTATGCGAGTCCTTGAAAATCTTTATTGCTTATTGCAACTCTATGAAAGTAGAAATAATTATATCTGACTCTATGCTGTGATTAGTGAAACTTGCTGTTTCAGGTAAAAGGCACTTGGAACCATAACTAATTTTGTTTTAAGTTTGAATTTAGGTATAGTTGTCTGCATTAAATCAGTATCTGGGAGAAATGCCATAAGCTACTCAAAGGGAATGTGATCCTGTACTATTAACAGGTAGAGATCTGCATCTAAGAAAAAGTTGTGAGGACAGTCTTAGCTTCAATATAGGATGGGATCCTCCTGGCTCAGTTTCTCCATTATGTTCCTTTGAAAAGGAATGTTTTCTACCTTACTATTCCTGAGTCTGGTTATGAGGTGGAACGGATACTGCATTGGAGAAAATACCTGAATTCAGACAGAGTCAAGGATGTTTTATCCTGTCATATTTGGTATGTCACATGACCTTGCTTTTTTCCTTCTATAGCAAATTTTTATGATCAGAGCAAGTGATCAGTGAAAAATATGAACACAGTGTAAATACATGAGATCTTGCTGTTTTGATCTAAATTTGTAGTCATTCTGTGGCCTAACCAAAAGTTAAATTAGTGTTTGAACTTATCATATGTAAAAGATTCAATTTATGAAGTATCTCCTTCTTCCACAGTGAACATAATTAGAGAAGGATAAACTAGCTTGTAAAACAAGGATATGAATCTACTCACTTGTAAAGTTAAAGTCAGGAACCTCTTTTGTTTAAGGCAGTATATTTTAGTATGTTAGTGAATTTCCAGATATTTAATTTTCCCAGTCTAAATTAATCTTCATAACAATTTATCCCAATGCCTTTCTTCTTTTATTCTTTGATATAAAATTATTACTTTTTAGAACTCTATATGAATGTGACATAGTCCATCAACCTTCAAAGTAACATACGTTAATATGTATCTTGAAAATCACCTTTAAATTTTAAGGTTTCTCATTTACTTAACATTAGTGTCAACTAATATAATAAATTCTGACCTATCTTAAACATCAACTAAGAGTAATACATTTCACTTAAAATATTACCAGAATTGACTTAGTTACCTTCTGGTTACATTCCAATATGCAAAAACCTTTTACTTTGGATGAGGCAGGAAATGGTTGAATGCTGGTCAGCCTGCTTTTCTTTGATCTGAGGGGAAAGATTCCCCCTCCCTTTTCTTATCTTTCTCTCCCTCCACACTCCAAACCTGGCCAGAGCTTAGAATGTAAAGAGAAAGAAGATGAAAACAACGAAAACAAAAAAAGTTTCCAAACCTTTTACACTACTAATCTAAACAGTAAAATATTTTTCTCTCTTTCTCTCATCCACCTGATGGAGGAGGGGGAGACAAAGAGAAAGCTGCATTCCAAGAAAGTTCAACAGTAGTCCTTGCTGTCAGTTACACACAAAAACACACAGAGTGAATATTCAAGCCAATTTCACTTGATCATTTTCTTTTTATCCTTCCCTTTATACTTTAGCAATTCATCCCAATCTTTGAGTCTATTCCCAAGAGAGTCTATCCTCTAGAATGTTAGGAAGGTTTCCTGTGCTAGGTGTCTTAGACTGTTCCTTTTCCATGGTTCATGAGTTCTTGTCCTCTAAGGACTCACCCGATCTCACCAAGTTCCCTTTTAGGGGAGCCGGAGTCATACAGACTCAAACCGCTTAGACTTTTCTTCCCTCCCCTACCCGATCACCCAGGGACTCACCAGGTCTTGCCCAGAGAAACTTCTCAAGGCTCAGTGTATCTTGCTTGCCTGGGTTGTGTGTACAACTTAACCGTAATTCAGCTTTCTCTGTTGACTGTCTTCACTAGCAGGATTGGAGCTCTGTTTATGTTTGTTTTCATTTCTACTTTCTCTGAGTACCCTCTCTTCAAGATCTTTTACCCAGCCAGAGTGAGTCCCTCCACCAAGACCCACAGACAGCTGGAGAAATCTCCGGTGGGTACCTGCCCAAGAGTCTTGGTGGGAGTGGCCCCCCTGTAGGTGGGAAATATCTTGGTGGGACCTCCAAACTATATGGGACAACAGAGACCCATACCCAAATTAAACTCAGAGGCTTCTCAAGGTAGAAAGTAGAAAAGGAGTTTATTACAATCTTGCGAGAAAGGGCAGCTCACAACGAGTGTATTCAATACATTCTCAGTGTCAGACTGCATTAGACATAGATAAGACAGATTCTTTTATAGATCTTATTCACAATTTCCCCTCCCTAATTCCCCTTCCTCTTAGCTCATTATCATAAGCTTTGAGGGTATAATCTAAACGTGATAAATCTATCCCAATGACAGTGATGAAATACAGAATAAGCAAGTGTGGTTATTTTGTAAGTTTAGCAGTCCATGAACTTTGGTACAACTCTTACATTTTTCGGGGACCCTTTCCTTTAATGTACAGACATGATCAAAGCCTGTGTCCTTGTCCTTGTTCCTAGAATACTTCATGGTCAGCTTGCCCTTACAGTATAACTGGGCAAGGAGCCAAGTATTCTATATTTTGTGGGCTCAGATTCTATGAGAACAAGCAGATATGATTATCATGCAGATTTAGTATTCTAAGAACTCTTGTACAACTCCCATCCTTGTTAGTCTCTTGACCTGGGTAAATGTGCAGATGTGTTTACATCCTGTGTTCCCATTCTTTCTCTTGGAACACTTCAGGGTCAACAGCTTGGAATATGATATTCTGGAAGGCAAAGGAGCTGGGATTAAAACCAAGAATCACCTACCCAGCAAAACTGAGTATCATGTTTCAGGGGAAAATATGGTCATTCAGTGGAATAGAGGGCTTTCAATCATTCTTAATGAAAAAACAGAGTTGAATAGAAAATTTGACATTCAGATACAAGAAGCAAGAGAAGCATGAGAAGGTAAACAGGGAAAAGAAATCATAAGGAACTTCTCAAAGTTGAACTATTTACATTCCTACATGGAAAAACAATAATTGCAACTTATGAAATTTTCTCAGTATGAGGATAGTTCAAGGGAATATAAATGTGTGTGTGTGTGTGTGTATGTATAGGAGGGTATATGGGCATATGAATACATATATGAGTGTGTGTATATATGTGTACAGGTGTACATAGAGGGCATAGGACCAATTTAATAGGAAGGGATGATACTTAAAAGTGAAATTAAGAGGTGAGAGAGGACTATAATGAGAGGAGAGGGGGAGAGACAGAATGGAGTAAACTATCTCATATAGAAGAGGCAAGGGAAAATGGTTACAAGAGAAAGAAAAGGAAGGCAAAAGGGAATGGGGTCAACCTTATTCTCATTGAATTTGGCTTAGGGAGGGAATGACATACACACTAAATAGGGTATCTCACCCTACAGGAGAGTAGGGCGGAAGGGGATGACAGGGGGAATGATGGAAAGGTGGGCAGGCTGCCAGGGAGGGAAGTTGGAAGCACCCACTTTTGAAAAGGGACAGGATCAGAGTAGAGAAGAGAACAAGTGTGGGTTGGGATAGGATGGAGGGAAATATAGTCAGTCTTTTACAATATATCCACTATTGAAATATTTTACATAGCTACACATATACAACCTATATTGAATTGCTTATCTTCCCAGTAAGGGTGGGTGACAAGGGAGGAAGGAAATGAATCTGGGATTCAAAGTTTTAAAATCAAATGTTTAAAAAAAAAAAAAATATATATATATATATACTATTATTAATATTATTTTATATGTAACTGGGAAATAAGATATACAGGTACTGGGGCATAGAGATCCACTGTGCCCTACTGGAAAGTTCGAGGGGGCATGGGGGAAGATATGGGAGAGAGCAGATTGGAGGAGGGTATATCCAGTGGGATCGTTATTTTGGGGTGGTGGGTAGGGGAAAAATGGGGAGAAAATTTGTAATTCAAAATATTGTGGAAATGAATGATGTAAACTAGAAGTTTATAAAACATTTGATAAAGTAAAAAAAAAAAAGAATCAACTCCCCAGCAAAACTGAGCCTAATCTTTTGGGGGAGAAAATGGACATTCAATGAAATAGGGGACTTTCAGTCCTTCCTGATGAAAAGACCGGTGCTAAACAGAAGATTCGATTTTCAAATACAAGACTCAAGAGATGCATAAAAATGTAAACAGAAGTGAATTGGCCTTCTGTAGATATTTGGGGGTCTCTCTCTCTCTCTAGTAGTCTGTAGTGGTCTGTAGAGAGTAATTAGTTTTCACAGAATGTCTCCCTACTCTTTTCTTTTTGGAAGCAATCAGGATTAAATGACTTGCCCAGGGTCACACAGGGAGTAAGTGTCTGAGGCCAGATTTGAACACAGGTCCCCCTGACTCCAGGGCCAGTGCTCTACCCACTGTGCTACCTGGCTGCCCCTAGTTTTTCTTTCTTTTCTTTTTTTTTTTTAAGCAATTGGGGTTAAGTAACTTGCTCAAGGTTATTTCTGGGTGTGGTGCTGAGTGTCTGAGCCCGGGATTCGATCTCCAGGTTGTCCCAACACTGGAGCCGGTGCTCTTACTCGCTGAGCCACCTGGCCGCCCCACCCCTAGTTTTTCTGTTAGAAAAAAAAATTATTTTAGAGATTCAGCCTTTATTTGGTAGCAGCCTACATTCAGATTAATGTTGTATTAAGTGGGAAATGAATAATATAAATGAGAGGCATTTATAGTTATTCAGAAGAGGGAGACAATAACATGGGCTTAATGAAGGAAGGATTTTTCAGAGGAACTGGAACTTTGAAAGAAGGTCAGCTCCTAAGCAGAGAGGAAGTGAAGCAGAGGTAAAAGAAAGGGAAATAAGGTAAGTTTAAGTTTGGATGTGTGATTTTGGATAAACTTTAGGAGACAGTGGCAGACTGAGGAGCCTGGTGTGCTATGTTCCATGGGATCAGGAAGAGTCAGGCATAACTGAATGAATGAACAATGAGAGGTTTGGAGGTGAGATGGGCACTGGAGAAACAAGTAGGGAAGTCTGGTGTAGAGAGGGAAATAAGGGTGTAGAAAGACATTGGAACTAGATTTTGGAGGAGTTTCATGCCAAGATAAGGAATTTGAACTTAATTTTGCCAGCAATAGGGAAAATTGCTGGAATTTGAATCATGCAATGTTCAGGGCAAAGTTTTAGAAAGATTAAATTGGCAACATGGTGTAGAATACATTGGATATGAGAAATGGATGTAGGGCAATCAATTTAGGAGACTGTTGTATAACGGGAAACAACTCTGAAGTGACACTAACCCAAACCCATACCTTGGAAGATTTTCAATATTTCAGGATCTGGTTTCTTTTAGTTCTTCCCCTGGTAAATTCAGTTTACCTTTTGCATTGTAAACAAAGCAAAAAAACACAGTTAAGGACCTGTTCTGGAGTATAATTATCAGGAGAATCTGTCTATCCCTTCTCCACAAGTGAGTGCCATTTTTTACTAAGATGATTTGATCTTAGTTCCTGGAAAATGACTTGTCAGAATAAGAGGTAGAGTTGGAGAGTTTGAGTTGAATGGTTAGAGTTGGAGTCCAAGGCACTTATGGTTCGAGTCAGAGAGTTAGGGTTAGGGTTATTGTAAAGTTTAGGGTTAGAGTGCCAGGCAGAGTCTGAGAGATAGGGTTGGAGTCGGAGTCAGAGGAATATTTAGGGTTAGGGTAAAGGGTAGAGTTGGAGGGTTAGGCTTGGGGTCAGAAGCATTTAGAGTTGGAGTCAGAGGCGTCAGAGTCAGAGGTGGAGTTGGAAGCACATTTAGAATCTTAAATGTAGCAGTAGGAGGTGCATTTAGGATTAGGGTTAGGTTTAGAGTTAGAGTTGGAAGCAGTTAGGGGGTAAGAGTTAAGGTTAGAGTTAGAGGTAGAGGCAGAGTTGGAGAGTTAGGGTTAGGCTTTGGTTTTCGGTTAAGGTTAAGATTTCAGTTATAGTTGGGGTCAGAGTCAAAAGGTTTTGTGTTAGGGTTAGAGTTGAAGGCATTTATATTTAGAGTCAGAGGCATGCATTTAGGGTTAGGGTTAGATTCCAAGGCATTAGAGTTGGAAGTGTGCATTTAGGGTTAGGGTTAGAGTTGCAGGTGGAGTTGCAGGTGGCATTTAGGGTTAGGGTTCAGGTTAGGGTTAGAGCCCACATTTGGAGTTAGGGTTAAGGTTAGAGTCAGAGTTGGTGGCACATTTACAGTTTGACCAAGAGGCATTTAGGGTTAGAGTTGGACACATTTCCAGTCAGGGTCACTGTTTGTGTTAGGGTTAGAGTCTGAGTCACAGGCAGGCATTTAGAGTTAGGGTTAGAGTCAGAGGAATTTAGGGTTAGGCTTGGGGTTAGGGTAAGAGTTTAGGGTTAGGGTTAGAGTCTGAGTATTAGGCAGTAGGAGTCTTGTAAGGGCAGGGTTAGAATCAGAGGCATTTAGTGTTAGTGTTAGAATTGGGATGATTAGCGTTAGGGTTAGTGTTAGGGTTGGGAATTGGGAATTGAGTTAAGGTTAGGATTAGAGTTGGGTAAAGGTTAGATTCGGGAGGCATTTAGGGTTAGCATTGGTTTCAGAGTCAAGGTGCACACGTTTAAAGTTAGGGTTAGGCTTAGTATTAGGGTTGGGTTAGGGTTAGAGTTAGGGTTAAAGTTTAGAATTAAGATTTTTGGTTAGTGTTACAGTTTGAGTCTCAGGCAGTGGGAGGCATTTGCAGTCAGGGTTAGAATCGGAGGCATTTAGTGTTAGGGTTAGAGTGGAGAGGGTTAGGTTCAGGGTTAGAGTTTGGTTTACGTTTAGGGTTAGAGTCATATGTTTAGGGTTAGTGTTAGAGTTTAGGGTTAGAAAGATTTAGGTTTAGATTTAGGGTTGGAGTCTGAGTCTTAGGCATTGGGAATCATTTAGGGCCAGTGTTAAAATCAGAGAGATTTAGAGTTAGGGTTAGAGGAATTAGGGAATTAGGATTAGGGTTAGGGTTAAGGTTGGAGTTGAAGGTCTAGTCTAAGGTGGAGTTGGAGGGTTAGAATTTGTGGGTTAGATTTGGAAGATTGGGGTTTTAGGGTTAGAGTTGGGGGTAGAGTTGGAAGCGAAGGTGGCATTGGAATGTTAGAGTCTTTGGGTTAGATTTAGGGTTGGGGTTAGGGTTAGAGTTTGAGTCTCAGGAGGAGTCAGAAGCTGAGTCAGCAGAATTTAAGTTCAGAGTTAGAGTCCTGGGGGAATTAGAGACCAAGTGGAATACATTCAGGGTTAGGTCTTGGGTTAGGGTTAAATTCAGAGTCAGAGCCACTCCTGACTTAGTAACTCTGATTGATATAATGATCCACTACAATTCCAAAGGACTCATGATGAAAAATAGTATACACCTCCTGATAGAGAACTGATGAACTGAGTGTAAATTGAAACACATTTTTCCTTCTTTTTTTCTTCTTCACTTTTTTAACATGGCTAATGAAGAAATGTGTTTTGCATAGCTGAATTTTTATAATGGATATTACATTTTTGCCTTGTCAGAGGGGAGGGAGGGAGAGAATTCGGAACTAAAAAGAAACAAATAGATAAAAAAAAAGTTGGAAAAATTTGCCAGAGGATAATCAAAATAATTCTTCTAAAATTCTATTCAGTTCTGTACCTTTTAAAACATCTTTCTTATTTTATTTTTGTTTGATTTGGCTATTTCTAAAAGGGACATATTGAAATCCCTATTATAGTTTTTCTGTTTCTCCCTGAAATTCAATTAATTTTTCCTTTGTGTACTTAGGTGTTACATTATTCAGTGCATATATGTTATATATTGTATGTTAAATATTTATATTATTTCATTTTCCATGGTGTCTTTTATCACAATGTAGTTTCTCTGTTCATTTATCTTAACCGTGTCAATGTCTATTTTTGCCTTGTCTAAGACCATGATTGCTTTTTCTACTTTTGTTTTTAGTTTTCCTAAAGCATAATAAATTCTGCTCCAGCTTCTCATTTTAATTTTGTGTGAATTTTTCTGTTTTAAGTAAACAATATATTTTTGGATTCTACTTTCTAATTCCTTCTGTGAGTCTCTTCTGTTTTATGGTTGAGGTCATTCACATTCTCAGCAAGATACAATGATTACAATTAAGATAATCTGAGACATGATCAATTTATTAGTAAAGTGTGAATTTACCAATAGATAAAATTTCAGTTTCTTCAGCAAAGCTAAGACCCCAAATCTCTCTTTGATAGTTTTGGGGAGTACAGAAAAAAGAACAGGACTTTGTAGGCAGGAAATGAGTTATGATTAAAGTGCTCAATATTATAAATATAACTGGTTACAGAGTAGAAGCATGGGGGACAGACAATATGATTGGTTAGAAACTGGGAATTAGGGACCAGAAACAACCTCTTCCTTCCCTCCTGTAACTAAGAAATGTTCATTGTTTGAGTCCACCTGAAAAGTTAGAGATAGTGGACAAGACTTTTTTGGATAACAAACCAAACATCCTTAAAGGATAGCTTGATGGTATAAAGATACCAGACCAGACTACCTGGTGTTAATTCATGTCTCTCAAGGATAACAAATTACCTTGTGGCAAGAATAGAACAAGGACTGGAGAACTAGATTTCTAAACTTAAGTCATCTTAGGCCAGTTGAATTTCTGAACTAAGTTCAGAGACAAAGAGCCATGACTTAGGCAGTTAACAGGACAAAATCAACTAATTGTAAATAGAATCAAAAGAAGACACAGAATCGATCTGATCATTTCAAAGGAAAAAGAGTGTCATGTGTGAAGAACAGCAAGAAGGCCAATTTGACTGGACCATAGTATATGAAGTCCTGGAATGTTAAACTGGAACCAGTTTATGAAGGTTTTTCAGTGCCAAAAAGACGTATTTGTAATTAATCACTGAGGTAATAGGGGGCTCCTGAATGGTATTAACCAGGGGAGTGACACATTCAGACATATACATTTAAGAATAGCACACCTTTTGACAGCTCTGTGTAGGGTGGATTGGAGAAGGGAAAGGTGGGAGGCCAGGAGACTAATTAGGAAGCAATTAAAATAGAATAGACAAGAAGTGCTTATGGGACTAGAAAAGGTGTTTGTGGTACAAATAGAGAGAAGAAAGATCCTGAGAGATGTGGAGGTAAAATTGAAAAGTGATAGCAAGTGATTGGCTTAGTGAGGTAAAGAAGAGTGAGAAGTCAAGGAGGGATCTGAAGTTGGAAATGTAGATGAGTGAGTGGAAGGATGGCAGCAATGACCTGAACAGAAATAGAAGAGAGGTGGGGTTTTTCTAGGGAAAGTGTTTTTGGTTTTGGACATGTTGAGTTTGAGATGACTATGGGACATCTAGTTCAAAATATTCAATAGGCAGTTAGTGACAAAGGACTGGAGCTTAGGCAAGAGACTTAGGACTTGATACATAGATCTTGGAGGCCTCTGCATGGAGATGATATTTAAATTCATGGGGGAGCTGATAAAGTCAGGAAGAGAAAAAAATGTAGTGAGAGAAGAGAAGGGTGCCTAGGACAGTGATTTTGGTTATATTCACAATTTGGATGATCCAGCAAAGGACACTGAAAAGGGCAGTCTTAAGGGTAAGAGAACCAAGAGAAAGCCGAATTTGAAAAATGCCAGAGAAGAGAGGGTATCCAGGAAGGAGAGGGGTGGTCAGCAGTGTAAAATGCTACAGAAGGGTCCAAAAGAATGAGAATTGAAAAAAGACCATTCATTGACTTTAGCAATGAAGAGATCAGATATGAGTGGGAATTCCCTGGCTACTTTGCTCAAGTGATCTCAGGCAAATCAGTTCCCATTAGTTCTCTTCATTTGTAAAATAAAGGTATTGGGGCAGCTAGGTGGCAGTGAATAGAACACCAGCCCTGGAGTCAGGAGGACCTGAGTTCAAATATGACCTCAGACACTTAACACTCACTAGCTATGTGCTCTTGGGCAAGTCACTTAACTCCAATTGCCCTGCATTTCCCCCTCCAAAAAAGACAAAATAAATAAATAAAGGCTTGGAATTAGATAACCTCTAAATTTTCTTTCGTTTTCTAGGTGCTGTTATGCGGTGAAGCTGTCAGTGGGAGCTGAGAGCAGTGGCCAAGGGCAGTGGCTTTGTACTGAAGGTGTGTCTTAGAATACGTAAGAAGAGAGAGAGAAGTCCAACATAAGTGTAGGAGATTTGGGTAATAGCACTACACCAGTATCTAAAATTGCAGCCTTCCTCTCTCCCCATTCTCCCAACTATTCCTCAGCTGTGGGCATTAATTATCTTTCTATACATCACAAAAAATTTCTGGGACTCAGTTCCACTTTTCTTTAGGATTAGGGGTTCTTCTCAGGACTAACAAAACCATCTACAGCCTTTCAACATTAAAATCAGGGAAATGGTTCTCACTCTCTTGGATGAAGGCAGGAACTAGGACAGTAATGACACAATCACATTACTTCCACCAGAGGGCACCAAAACCATTGGAAATCTGGTATTCCGAGCTTAGTACTGCTCAAAAGTGCTGCTTTAGAAAGCATCATCTCTCTGTGACCTTGCCAAGGAGACAGTAGTTGTCCCCACATTTGGTGTTGATGGTAACCATCAATGGAAGATATTATGTGTACATCAGTAAAGGATTGGAAAGGGGATCCATGTCATTCACATGGTAATAAACCCCTCCTTCCTTTCAAGGATCTGTGGCTTACCTTTGCCTCTCAAGGGGATTATTTCTCATGTTTATGGGATTTTGATTCACTTTATATTATTAATTTCTCTATGGTTAAAATCCTGTTTATTGATTTGAGCTAACTATTGAGGACTATCATGGCTTGCCTTCCAAAGTGTTTGTAACTTCCTCTAGGAATTTACTGTCTCTGCCACTTTTCTTTGCCCAAACTTCTTTTGCTGTTGTTGTTGAGTCATCCAGTTGATTCTTTGTGATCCCATGGACCATAGAACACCAGACCCTTTTGTCTTCCACTATCTCTTGAAGTCTGTCCAAGTTTATGACATCCATCTTATTCTCTGCTGCCGCCTTCTCCTTTTGCCCCCAGTCTTTCCCAACATCAGGATCTTTTCCAATGAGCCCTACCTTCTTATTATATGGCCAAAGTATTAAGGCTTCAGTTTAGGTATTTGGCTTTCCAGTGAATAACCTCCTTTCTGTCCAAGGGACTCTCAAAAGTCTTCTCTAGCACTACAATTTGAAAACATCAATTCTGTAGTGCTTAGTTTTCCTTATAGGCCAACTCTCACAGGCATACATTGCTACTGGAAAAAAAAAAACATAGCTTTGAGTCTTCAGACCTTTGTCAGCTAGGTAATCCCTATTTTTTAGTATGTTATCCAGATTTCCCATAGCTTTCCTTCCAAGGAACAAGTGTCTTATTTTTTTTTTTTTTGGAGGGTAATTGGCATTAAGCAACTTGCCCAAGGTCACATGGCTAGTTTTTGTGTTAAGTGTCTGAGACTGGATTTGAACTCAGGTCCTCCTGACTCCAGGGCCGGTGCTGTATTCACTGCACCACCTAGCCGCCCCTGTGTCTTTTATTTTCATGGCTGCAGTTGCCATCTATGGTGATTATTGAGCCCAAGAATGTAAAATCTGACACTGCTTCCATTTCTTCTCCCTTTCTTTTCCAGGAATTGATGGGACCAGTTGCCAAGATCTTAGTTTTTTGATGTTAAGCTTCAAGCCTCCTTTTACCCTCATCAAGAGGTTTCTTAGTTCTTCACTTTCTGCCATCAGAATAGTATTTTCTGCATATCTGAGACTGTTAATGTTTCTCCCAGCGACCTTAATATTGGCCTTTGAATCATCTACCCTGGCATTTTACATGATATATTCTGTATATAAGTTAAATAAATAAGACCACAATATACAGCCTTATAAAGGCTTATATTATTATTATATTGTATCACCTTATAATAAAATATTATTATATTATATCACCTTGTTATATTGTCAATGCAATATTCATAGCAGCTGCTATGAATATGCAGACATATTTCCAGGGTTGAATTGCAAAATATAACAAACTCTCTTCCTCAAAGACAAAATCAAGATATTTATTCACATACCAGGAAGCCAATTCTACCAGGGTAAGAAGGAACTTTATACATATCACCAATCCATCCCCAAGCCTTCCCTCAGTTAGGCCTCCCCACAAACAAGCTCCCCTAGGCAAAATTCCTCCCTCTCTTACTCATTCTGGCTGCTCTGCCTCAGCTTTCCCTCACTCTCTTTTTCTGTTCCATCCTTCCTGCTCCACCTGTTTGGCAAACTCCTCTCACCCTGGGCTCCATGTAACTTTAACTGTGGGCTGGGCCAAAGTTCAAAGCAGGTCACATGGGCCTATTAAGGGGCAGGGAAGATCTTCAAATTCCCTTAACATTACACTTATAAAGGTACTACTTCCTATATATACAAAATATTTATAGCATCTCTATTTGTTGTGGCAAAGAATTGGAAATCAAGGGGATGCCCATCAATTGGGAAATGGTTGAACAAGCTATGGTATATGAATATAATGGGATACTATTGTGCTATAAGAAATAAGAAGCAGACAGACTTCATAATAATCTGGAGAGACTTCTATAAACTGATGCTGAGTGAGGAGAACAGAACCAGGAGAACTTTGTACACAATCACAGACATATTGTAGGTATGACAACTAACTTTGATAGACTGGGCTCCTCTTAGCAATACAAGATTAGAAGACAACTACAAAAGACTCATGATGGAAAGGGATATCCACATCCAGAGACTAATGTTCAATGTGAAGATATTGGTAGAACCTATATTTTATTTCAGGCTGCCATGGGGGGAAAGGGGAGGAGAGGGAAGGGGACAAAATTTAAAATTCAAGGGATTGTGGAACTGAATGTTGTAAACTAAAAGTAAATAAATAAATTTAAATTAAAAAAAAATAAAGGTACTCTCTTTCCAATCTTAAACCAACCAGTTGTAACCCAAATTTCTACCCATCCCTGTATTAATCCCACAATTAGGATGAGCAGCCATCAGGTTTTCTTTATGTGAAGAAGAATAAATAGTAGCAATGAGAGAGCAGAGAGGAAAAAAGCAAAACTGTAAAACAGAGATCATGTATATTTGGTAGCCAGTGCTAAGCACTTCTAGCTGCAATTCAGATGGAAAGAGCCCATGGTCCTTAAGGTGTAACAGCAAAACAAATGGTTGATGCCTCTTCTTTAATATTGTTTCCACTAGTAAAATTATATCAATTACTGATGTTGAACAATTTGAAAGTAACAAGGACTTTGATGACCAAAAATCTCCATTTGAAGTCTTCTAAAGCTCTGGCTTTAGCACCAGCAGGAGGAATAGCTAGGCTGCATCTCCATATGAGTTGCTTACCTTATGGATATGATGACTATGGACACTTGACTTAAGCCAAGACTGTTACTCAACAAAGCTGCCCCCAAGGTTTGTTGATTCCCACAATGTTGGCCTGGATGTTTTTGCACTTCACTCAGGCCAAACCTCCACCCCTGCAGGTTGGATCTTTCCTGAGGTCCTCTCAAGTCATCTAAAGTGGACAACTGCTTTAAACCCAGCCTTTAATTATTTCTTCAGCTCAAAGTTCACTTAAAGGCAATGTTTTGTATTGTTTGTGGAAGAAATGTGGAGAGTCTGGTACTTTCTGACCTACTCCATCATCTTCCCAAAATCCTCTGTAAATTGTACTTTTTAGAATATTATTTAACAAGATCACCTTTTATTTTTAGTGGAAACTGCTGACTGTGTGATACTAACTGTGGTTTGTTGGTACTTGAACTATTGCTTTCTTGATGCTTGCAATATATATTTTTTTAATTTGATATGAGAACTTTGGACTTAGGATATGACATTCCTGGGTCTTTGGACATTCTTTCAGGAAATGACAGTTGTATCCTTTCTCTTTCCTTCTCCCTCTTGTTCTAATGTATCTGGCCAGTTTTAATTTATAATTTCTTGAAAT
This sequence comes from Petaurus breviceps papuanus, assembly GCF_028583685.1. Classification (NCBI taxonomy): domain Eukaryota; kingdom Metazoa; phylum Chordata; class Mammalia; order Diprotodontia; family Petauridae; genus Petaurus; species Petaurus breviceps. The sequence continues at coordinate 1,968,922 of NW_027186448.1, read as the reverse complement.
AGTGTTGTTATACTTAACAACCATAGTTTTGGGGGAGTTCAGTGATTCTTTAATTATTTCCCCTTGACTTGTTTCCCAGGTCAGTTTTATATATAAGTCAACAAACAAATAAATGAATAAATAATTATATATGTGTATATACACATATACACACACATATATATGTATATGTGCATAAGTGTGTGTATACTTATGTGTGTATGTATATACACATATATTTCTTGCATTTTCTTCTACTTTTTCAATCTTTGGATTTTATTCTAATATTTCTTGCTGTCTTATCCAATCATTTATTTCTGTTTGGTCTATTCAAGTTTTTAGGGAATCTATTAATTGCATAAGGTTTAACACTTTCTCTTTGAAACTGTATTCTCCTTCTGATTCTTTCCTCAAGAGCGTTCATTTTTTCTTCCTTTTTTTTTTGTCTCTTGCCTCATTTCTTCTAGATATTAATGTAGTCTTATTGGAAAATCCACTTTTCCCCCTTCAGTCTGCTTGTACTTTTTACAAAGTTATTCTTTCCTTCTTTGGAGGGATCTTTAGATTTGCAATGTCTTTATACTTACTAGTGTCTTCTTTAGTTTACTCTTCTCCTTAGTTCCTGAGTTGGTGCTTTGTGTCAGAGCCAAGCTCTGTCCCCTTTCTGTATTTTTGGGTTTTTTTCTTTATTTTTTTTAAAATTAATTTGTTTGTTTCCTTTTAGTTTACAGGATTCAATTCCACAATTCCTTGAGTTTCACATTTTGTCCCTCTCCCCCCCCCCCCTCATGGCAGCATATAGTCAAGTATAGGATCTGTAAATACTTTCACATTATATATTAGTCAGGTTATAAGGACGGATTGTACCAGCTGGAATGAAAAATGGTAAAGAGGACATACAACCAAATAAGAGAAGGAAAAAGATCAGGTATTTTGCTTCCACCTGGATATAAACTTAGTTCTTTCTAGTTCTTTCTCTGGATGCACATATTTCTCTCCATCATGAGTATTTTGGGATTGACTTATATCACTGCATTGCTGAGAAGAGTCCAGTCTATCAAAGTTGGTCATCACACATACGTTGCGTCTGTAATTGTGTACAAATTTCTCCTGGTTCTACTCTTCTCACTCAGCATCAGTTCGTATAAGCCTCTCCAGGTAAATATGAAGACCGTCTGCTCTTTGTTTCTTATAGCACAATAGTATTCCATAACATGCATATACCACAACTTGTTCAGCCATTCCCCAATTGATGGGCACCCCCTTAATTTCCAATTCTTTGCTACCACAAAAAGAGCTGCTATAGACATTTTTGTACATATGGGTCTTTCTCCCATTTCTATGATCTCTTTGGGATATAACCCTAGGAGTGGTATTGCTGGGTCAAAGGGTATGAAAGTATTTATAGCCCTTTGGGCATAATTCCAGATTGCTCTCCAGAAAGGCTGGATCAGTTCACATCTCCACCAGCAATGCATTAGTGTTCCAATTTGCCCACATCCTCTCTAGCATTTGTTATTTTCCTGTTTTGTCATCTTAGCCAATCTGACTGGTGAGATGTGGTACCTCAGAGTTGTTTTGATTTGCATTTCTCTAGTCAATAGTGAATTATGAAATTCAACAACAAGAGATAGAAAGAGAAATCCCATTTAAAGTTACTGTAGACATTATAAAATATTTGGAAATCTACCTGCCAAAACAAACCCAGGACCTGCATGACCATAACTACAAAACACTTTTCACACAAATAAAGTCAGATCTAAGTAATTGGAAAAATATCAATTGCTCATGGCTGGGTCGAGCTAATATAATAAAAATGACAATTTTACCTAAATTAAATTATATATTTAGTGCCATACCAATTAATTTACCAAAAAACTACTTTATAGAGTTAGAAAAAATAGTAACAAAATTCATCTGGAAGAATAAATGGTCCAGAATATCAAGGGAATTAATGAAAAGAAATGCTAGGGAAGGTGGACTAGCTATACCAGATTTCAATCTGTATTATAAAGCAGTAGTCATCAAAACTACTTGGTACTGGCTAAGGAATAGAGGAGTGGATCAATGGAATAGATTAGGCACACGAGATTCAGAAGTCAATGACTGTAGTAATCTATTGTTTGATAAACCCCCAGACCCTGGTTTTTGGGATAAGAACTCATTATTTGACAAAAACTGCTGGGAAAACTAGAATATAGTATGGCAGAAACTGGGCATAGATCATTATCTAACACCATATACCAAAATCAAGTCTAAATGGGTGCATGATCTAGGTATAAAGGTTGATGCTGTAAGCAGTCTCCTAAAACAAAGTATAGTTTACCTATCAGACTTGTGGAGAGGCAAAGACTTTTACAAGTCTTTACTTTTTTTTTTAAACAAAAATTAGAGAACATTATAAAATATAAATGGATAATTTTGACTACATGAAATTGAAAAGCTTCTATACAAACAAAGCCAATGTAACCAAGATCAAGAGGGAGGTGGGAAATTGGGAAAGAATCTTTACAACCTATGTCTCTGACAAAGGACTCATTTCTAAAATATACAGAGAATTGAGTCAAATTTATAAGAATACAATTCATTCCCCAATTGATAAATGGTCAAAGGATATGAACAGGCAGTTTTCAGAGAAAGAAATTAAAGATATCTATAAGCACATGAAGAAATGCCCTTTCTGTACTTTTGGATGGGGCAGATAGCCCTACTTCATTTTACTCTGTGTTTCTGGGTCCTTATGCTTACCTCCATCCCTCCTCCTGACTCTTAACATAAATCTTTGAGGTTCAGAGTGCTGATTCTATGGCCTCTCTGTGGTATCTTTGGGTCACAGGTGTTTGCTAGGAACCTTGGAGTCCTAGGGTGTCCCAGTCAGAGCCATACTCACCCTTATTGCTTCCACTCACCATGGCTGCTATCATTCCCCTGGGTCTCCAAAGACCCCTGCTGTGGTTCCTACAAGTACCCTGGGGATTTCTTAGGAGACCCTTCTGCTCTTGCTACCTTTGATACAGACACCCCAAAGGCTACACCTGTCTCTGGACCTTCTTTGTACACTCTAAGAAGTTTATTTGCCTGTGCCAGTGCTGGCTTTGCTAGTGGTTTCCATTTTTTTCTCCTGTAAGCTACTGGCTTACTTTTTTGCACAGTTCTGGGGTTGAAGAAAGCACTTACTATAGTTTCTCACTGGATTTATTGGGAATTATTTGGTCTTAAACAAATTTAAGATTTTTATTAGCATAGGCCTGGTGGGGCATAGCAATCTGCCTTTGTTCAGGCAGCCATCTTGGCCAGAAGTCTCCAAACATGTTTAGAGAGATAAATTTTCCACTAAGGAGAGCTTTTGCTGAAACCCCCAAATTTTCATATAGACAATTTTCATTGTCCAATTATAGACAATGATGAAATTATGTGTTGTTATAATATATTGTTATAATACATATAAATATGTTATAATATGGTGTTTGATCCACCAGTTATTTAGTATTAAATTATTTTATGTCCATTTAGTTTTGAATATATTTTAAAATGTCCTTTATTAATTATAATATGTATTGCCTTGTGGTCTTTAAAGGTAGCTTTAATATTTCTGTTTTCTGCATTTATTTATGAGGTTTTTATGCCCTATCACGTGGTCAATTTTTGTAAAAGTGTCATTCACACCTCAAAAATATGTAGACAACTCTTCCTTTATGTAAAGTCACATTATGCAAATTTGACTTCACAAAGACTTTTGAAAGAAATCCACATTCCAAAAAAAAAAAATCTATGTTAACTTTTTTGTGCAATTCTGTGTGTGTGTGTATGTGTGAGTGTGTCTCTTTCCTCTTACCCCTCTAAGTGAAAGCAGAAGAATGGAAGCCAGATTAGGAGTCTGACTTGAGACCTCTGACTCTGAGAAAAAAGAACTTTGCCCCATTCAACCCACACGCCTATGTGTTTGTCTTCCCTTAATCTGTACTTGAGTACCTAGTGTCCTGTGTCTGTCCCCACTCTGCCTGTTCTTCCTCTCAGTTCTGGCCAGGTCCTCAGATGGCTGGCTAGTGTGTTGTTCCTCCTGTTCTTCTTTCTCTCTCCCTAGCTCCCACATGTCCTTGAACTATGTGCCAGCCCCCTCCCTCCACAGACAGCCCCTTCTTACCTATTTCCCTCTCTTCCCCATATAAAGCAAGAATTTTTGTACAGTATGTCCCTTTCCCTTCTAGGGATCTATTATCTAACTTTTTAAAAATTCTATTCAAGTCTTTAGCTTCTTTTCTATTTATCTTTTTTGTTAGATTTGTCTAGGTCTAAAAAGGGCACATTTAAGTCTCAACTATTACAGTTTTTTATCTTTATTTCTTCTTGCAGTTTGATTAGCTTTTCCTTCAAGAATGTGGATATTTTGTCACTTATAAACATGTAATATTTATAATGCCTTTAGGTATAATGTAGTTTTTCTGCTCATCTTTTTTAAGCATTTCTATTTTTACTATTGCCTTATTGGACATCATTATGACCATAGCTATATGAGTTCACATAAAGCATAATAAATTATTTTCCAAAGTATGTGTACATTGTGGGATTAATGTTCTAAGTGTGTTTCTGATAAAGGATATATTATATTTTGCTTTCTGATCTATTCTGCTACCCTTCTTTGATTTGTGGATGAGTTAATTCCATTCACATTCATGGTTATGTTTTTAATTGTGTATTTACCTCCATCTTATCTTCATATGTTTCCTTCTTTTCCTCCCAACCCCTTCTTCATAAAGAAAAAAGAGAGTGAAAATATAGAAGGAATGAATATAAGCAGCACTAGCAACCGATAATTGAAATGGTCTGATCTCACTCATCTGACCACCTTTTCTTTGCCAAGGCCAGGTTCTGATCCCCATTTCTTACATTTTGTATCTTTCTTTTTGACCCCTCTTTTCTGGTCAAACCTCTCAAGTTAAAATTAATTTTGTCTGTGATTATTCCTTTCCCAATAATATTCTTTTTATGCTTCCCTTTTCCTTTTTTATAGCCTTGTTTGTTTCCTTGTTGAGTTTAATATATTTACATCAAACCCTTTGTGTATGTTTAGCCCTTCATTTTCTGGTTCAGATAACTCCACCCTTTTCCTTCATGTTTTTGTACTCTTTTTATCATGTACTCCATTTATGCAAATTCTTCCTCATTTCTTCCCTAGTATATTCCCCCCTGCTTTTTTTCCCCCAAGTTTTGGAGGGGGGGAAGGAAGAGCAACTGGGATTAAGTGACTTGCTCGAGGTCACACAGCTAGTAAGTGTTAAGTGTCTGAGGCCGAATTTGAACTCAGGTCCTCCTGACTCCAGGGCTGGTGCTCTATTCACTGCGCCACCAAGTCACCCCTATATTCCTTTTTTAACCTCTATTTCCTTTCCTTAAAAAAAAAAACAAACTAGGAGTCAAGATAGTAGAGTAGAAACAGGACTTCCCTACAGCTCTGGCTCCCACCTCCTCCATTTCATGTAAAAAGTGACTCTGAGGGTGGCTGTTGGCCTTCGTGCTGCTCTTGTGTTGGCCCTGGAGAGGGAGAGGAAGGCTTGGAGCTGCTGGAGCTGGAGCCACCGCCCCAGGAGCCCCAGGCGGGTCGATTGAGCTACAATAATGTCGTTCATCTTTGAGTGGATCTATAATGGTTTTAACAGTGTTTTGCAATTTTTAGGACTCTATAAGAAATCTGGAAAGCTTGTGTTCTTGGGTCTGGACAATGCTGGCAAAACAACCCTTTTGCACATGCTCAAAGATGACCGATTGGGTCAGCATGTTCCAACACTACATCCAACAACTGAAGAGCTGACGATTGTTGGCATGACTTTTACAACTTTTAATCTTGGTGGACATGAGCAAGCCCGGAAGGTATGGAAAAACTATTTACCAGCAATTAATGGGAATGTCTTCTTGGTGGACTGTGCAGATCATCCTCACCTCCTGGAATCCACAGTTGAACTTAATGTACTAATGACAGATGAAACAATATCCAATGTGCCAATCCTTATTTTGGCTTTATGGACAGACCACAGGAAAGGGAAACGTGCCCCTGAGGGAGCTGAATGCCCATTCCACAGAGGTGTTCATGTGCAGCTTGCTCAAGAGGCAGGGCTACGGCAAGGGTTTCCGCTGGCTCTCTCAGTACATTGACTGATGTGGGGGCAGAGAAAATAAAGAACTTTAACTTCTCTGGAAAAAAAAGTGACTCTGAACAAACTATGGAGCTACAGAACCCACAAAATGACAGAAAAGCTAACCTCCTACTGAGGACAGCCCGGCAGGCTGACAGGAAGTGGCCAGCACCGCACTCTGGGAACCAAGCCCAGCCCCGCTCTAGGCTGGAGGTATTAGCCTCAGGGCGGGCCTGACCAGCTGCTGGCTGGAGGGACTTCAGATCACCAGCAGCTGTGTCAGTTTCCAGAATTATCAACACATAGATGCTAAGGACAAAGTGAGAGGTCAGTGCAGTGTGGACTTTGGGATCCAATAGTTCTGGAGTGCAGTCAGCCTTTGCCCTCAGGGCAAGAAGCAGCTGAGGTACCCTGGCTGTGCAGCCACTGCCATGTGGCAACTTCAGCTCCTGGCCTGCAGATGGTAGGGGGACCAAGCAACCAGACTGAGGGGTAATCACTCTTGCTTGGATCTGGATTGCGGTCTAGGGTGGAGGTCCTGGGGTGTGCAGGCAGCTTGCCAGAGCATGTGAAGGCTTCAAAGAGGGCACCCAACTAACAGCTCCAGCAGCTGAGAAAACCCCAGCAATTTGGGACAAAGCTCCCCTGTCTGGTAGCAGAGTCCTACTGTGGCAAAAAGCTCTAAAGTCAAGTAATTAAGTGGCAACATGAGCAGGCAAAGGAAGCAAACCAAGCAGAGCAATCCAACTTTACACTCCTATTTTGGGGACAAAAAGGATAAAAGCATAGAACACGAGGAAGACAACAAAATCAGAGCTCCTGCACCAAAATCTTCCAAGAAAAATATGAGCTGGTTACAGGCCATAGAGGACCTTAAGAAGGATTTTGAAAACCAAATAAGAGAAGTGGAGGAAAATTTGGAAGGAGAAATGAGAACAATGCAAGAAAATCAGGAAGAGAGTCAACAACCTGACTGAAGAAAATAACACCTTAAAAAACAGACTAACTCAAATGGCAAGAGGCTCAAAAGGGCAATGAGGAGAATGCCTTAAAAAGTTGAATTTGCCAGATAGAAAAAGAATCTCAAAAGCTCACTGAAGAGAATCATTCCTTCAGAATTAGATTGGAGCAAGTGAAAGCTAGTGACTTTATGAGAAATCAAGATACTATTAAACAGATCCAAACAAATGAAAAAATAGAAGGCAATGTGAAATATCTCACTGGGAAAACCACTAACCTGGAAAATAGATCCAGGAGAGGTAATTTAAAAATTATTGGACTACCTGAAAACCATGATAAAAAAAAAGAACCTAGAAATCATCCTTCAAGAAATTCTCAAGGAAAATTGCCCTGATATTCTAGAACCAGAGGGAAAAATAGAGGTTGAAAGAATCCACTGATCACCCCCTGAAAAAGATCCCAAAAAGAAAACTACTAGGTAGGGGCGGTCAGGTGGCTCAGCAAGTAAGAGCACTGTGTCAGGATGACCTGGGGATCGAATCCAGACTCAGATACTTAGCACCACACCCAGAAATAACTGGCCGTGTAACCTTGAGCAAGTTACTTAACTCCAATTGCTTAAAAAAAAGAAAAGAAAAGAAAACTACTAGGAATATTATAGCCAGGTTCCGGAATTTCCAGATCAAGGAGAAAATATTACAAGCAGAAGGAAGAAACAATTTAAATATTGTGGAAACACAATCAGGATAACACAGGATCTGGCAGCTTCTACACTAAAGGATTGAAGGACTTGGAATATGATGTTCCAGAAGGCAAAGGAGCTGGGATTAAAACCAAGAATCACCTGCCCAGCAAAACTGAGTATCATGTTTCAGGGGAAAATATGGTCATTCAGTGGAATAGAGGAATTTCAAGCATTCTTGATGAAAAAAACAGAGTTGAATAGAAAATTTGACATTCAGATACAAGAAGCAAGAGAAGCATGAGAAGGTAAACAGGGAAAAGAAATCATAAGGAACTTCTCAAAGTTGAACTATTTACATTCCTACATGGAAAAACAATAATTGCAACATATGAAACATTTCTCAGTATGAGAATAATTGAAGGGAATATAAATGTGTGTGTATATATATATGCATATACATATACATATATATATATATACACATACATATATATGTCTATGTAGGAGGGTATATGGGTGTATGAATACACATGTGAATGTTTGTATATATGTGTATAGGTATACATAGATAGAGGGCACAGGACCAATTTAATAGGAAGGGATGATACTTAAAAGGTGAAATTAAGAGGCGAGAGAGGAATATAATGAAAGAAGATGGGGAGAGACAGAATGGGGTAAACTATCTCATACAGAAGAGGCAAGGGAAAATGGTTACAATGGAGAGGAAGAACAGGAAGGCAAAAGGGAATGGGTCAACCTTATTCTCATTGAATTTGGCTTAGGGAGGGAATGACATATACACTAAATAGGGTATCTCACCCTTCAGGAGAGTAAAGGGGGAGGATGAGAGGGGGGATGATGGAAGGGAGGGCAGGCTGGGGGGGAGGGAAGTTGGAAGCACCCACTTTTGAAAAGGGACAGGATCAAAGTAGAGAATAGAACAAATGGGAGGTGGGATAGGAGGGAGGGAAATATAGTCAGTCTTTTACAATATATCCACTATGGAAATGTTTTGCATAGCTACACATGTACAACCTTTATTGAATTGCTTATCTTCCCAGTAAGGGTGGGTGATAAGATAGGAATATGGAACTTAAAGTTTTAAAATCAAATGTTTAAATATACTATTATCAATATTATTTTACATATAAATGGGAAATAAGATATACGGGCATAGAGATCCATCTTGCCCTACTGGAAAGTTGGAGGGGGTATGGGAGAAGCTATGGGAGAGAGCAGATCAGAGGAGGATATATTCAGTGGGATCACTATTTTGGAGTGGTGGGTAGAGTAAAAACAGGGAGAAAATTTGTAACTCAAAATCTTGCAGAAATGAATGATGTAAACTAGAAGTTAATAAAACATTTGATTAAAAAAAAAGAAAAAAAACTAAACAAACTCACACCAGAGCCCTAAGTTTGTCTTATGTAACCCAAGACACTAAGATGGTGAAGGGATATTTACATTTTCTTCCTCTTTTAGCATATAAGTATTTCATTATTATTTAGCCCATTCTAACTACTGAACTATATTTGCCTGGGTTTCGTCTAATTCTTTTAATTCCTCTGCATTTCAGAGTTTCTGGTCAGCTCTTATGTTTTCATATTAAAGCATTCTACTAAAATTCCATTCTTCTCTTTGTACAATTGTACTCAGTTTTGAAGGACAATTTATCCTTGGTGGTGAGCCTTTATCAATTACCTTTTTGGATCATTTTCCAAGATTTTTTCTCCTTTGAATTGTTTTTGCTAAATCTTGTGTGATCTTGTATGTGTGTGTGCATGTGTGCGTGTGTGAGTGTGTGCATGCATATGTGTGTGTGTGTGTGTGTATGTTTAAGACTTTAATGACTTCTTCCTGGTGACCTGCTGAAATTTTTGTTTAACTTGGACCCTGTGGATTTTTTGTATATAACATTCCTGGGACTTTTCTTTTAGGATTTCTTTTAAGAAGTGATTAGTGTTGGGGCAGCTAGGTGGTGCAGTGAAAAGAGTACTGGCCCTGGATTCAGGAGGACCTGAGTTCAAATCTGGCCTCAGACACTTAACACAAAAAAAACTAGTCATGTGACCTTGGGCAAGTCACTTAACCCCAACTGCCCTTCCAAAAAGCAAAAAAAAAAAAAAAAAAAGAAATGATTAGTGGATTCTTTCTACTTTTTATTTGCCCTCTTGTTCTCATATATCTAGGCAGTTATCTTCCTTGCATTTTAAAAAAATGATAGCCAGGATATTTTTTTTTTGGTCATGGATTTCAGTTAATTCAGTTATTATTAAATTATATGTTCTTGGTCTGTTTTCCAGTTTATTTAAAATATATATTTACATCTTCTGTGATTGAGTTCACATCAGTTTTCCTAGCATGACCTCTTTTCTGTCCTCTACCTCTTTTACAATTTCCTGAGCTTGTGCTAGCTTCCTTGATTTGACCCCTTTACCAGCCCACACAATTATGATAGTAATATCCTAAAGTTTCACATCATGCAGGTTAGACTGGTTTTTCTTTAAAATATAGTGAAACTTTCTATAGATTTAATTGGCTCAGAGAACTCTTAGGCCATTTATGTAGCTTTGTGCCTAGTTATCAGGACTTGAGCAGCACAGGAATGCTGTGTTTTGCTCAGTTGAGGCTGTAACTTCAATGAATATCCTTTCTTGCCTTGAACATCCTTCCCCTTCTATCAATAAGTAAACTTCCTTTTGTCAACTGTTACATGGATGGACTAGGAATGTCTCATTTCATCTGAAATCCTACATTCATCCCCTTTTGGCTACTTGTTTGTACAGTTCTGGACTGGATAGAGGAACTTACTTTTGAGTCTTTTCAGATTTGTCACTGGTCTTTAAGGGACTATTTTCAGGTGTTTGTTGGGATTTCTATGGGAGAGCTATTATGCTTCAAGTCACCATTCTTAACCAGAATTCCCCACTATGCTTGCTCTACATGACCTTTCTCCGCTCCTTAAGGCCTGTTTGATTATTTGAAATATCTTTTCAGTTTTTTATCCTTGCTTCTGCCCCTGAACCACAAGGAATAAAAAGAAGAAAGGAACCAGGCAATGAAGCATTTTTATGGATTTGTGTCAATGCTGTGAGTATCCCTCTCCCACCTCCCACACCCCCTCAGAAATGTTACCTTGGTGACCAAGTTACTAAATCACTCAGCTAACTTCCTCTCCTTTTTCAGTGACCAATTAACATAGAGAAGCTGCTTTTAATTACTTCCCAAAGTAAACCTACATTTCCTGCCTTTTCCTAATATTTTAAACCAATAGATCAGAAACAGACATTTGTAAAAGCAATTGTAGAGTGGTTTCTTCACATCTTTCCCCATAGCAAGTCTTTGACAATAACCAACTATCCAACCAGTTAGTTACCTTGCAAACAACCAACACTACTTCAGTAGTGTAAGTGGGAATGATAGGAGAACCCTTGTTTTGCTGATCTACAATCCCCCTCATGCAATATGCCTGTGGAACACACTTTGCCTCTTAGAGATGCTTGTGCTTACCAGGATGACACAGCAATCCTTCATTGGTCACCTGGTCCCCAAGACCAACCTAGCAAGTGCATGTGCCTCAGTAAGAAGAGAGTGTGTGTCCAGTTCCATGGGAGGGTCCCCAGGTACCAGAAAAATCAGGGGTTCTCCACATTATCTGCCATACCACAGGTAAAAGGATATATCAGAATCCAAACTCTATATAAATATAAGATATTGACACTTTTGTATGTGAACAACTTGGTCGCTGAAAGGGACAGAAAAAGAATATTTGTGGTTTTTAGAAAGTTTTATTGATTTTTTAAAATATTACAAACATTTCCAGATTACTCCTACTCCATGAGAGCTCTCTTGTAACAATTAGCAAGACTAACAATGCAGTGACCTCATCTGAAAGCATATGCAACATTTCACATTGGCAGCATCCCCAAAACCTATTTTTTTTATAAGCAATTGGGGTTAAGTAACTTGCTCAAAGTTACACGGCCAGTTATTTTATGTGGGTGCCAAGTATCTGAAGCTGGAACCGATCCCGGGTCTCCTGATGCCAGGGCCGGCGCTCTTACTCACTGTGTCACCTGGCCACCCCTCCCCCAAACCTATTTTAAAGTATTTTTAAAAGTTAACAGAAAGCTATTTTTTCTCCCTCTTACCACACATTCCAAAGGGAAAAAGAGAGAAAAGAAAAACAAATTCCTTACAAAAAATACAGTCAAGAAAAACAGATTCCCTCATTGGCTATATAGAAAGATAGAGAGACAGAGAGATCTCATTCTGTACCCTAGATTCATCAATTATCTTTTAGTGAGTGATAATATTTCATCATCATTTCTCTGGAATCATGAATGATCACTGTACAGATCACAATTCTTATGATTTTCAAAATCATTTGTCTTTACAATGTGGTTGTTATTGTATAAATTGTTTTCCTGATTCTATTAATTTCATTCTTCATCAGTTTATAAAAGGCTTCAAATTTTTTGTTTTTATAATATTGATGTTATAGTATAAGTTGTTTTGTTTACTTCACTTTGTATCAGTTCATGTAAGTCTTTTCATGTCTTTTTTAAATGATATTTAATTTCTCACAGCACAGTAGTATTCCATCACATTCACATGCCTCAATTGATTCAGCCATTCCTCAATTAATAGGGATCACTTTAGTTTCCATTTTTTTCATGCCACCACAAAAAGAACTGATATAAACACTTTTGTATATATAGGACTGTTTTCTACTTCTTTGGTTTCTTTTGGCTATTGGCCTTTTTGATCCTTTGAACATGTTGTGTCTCTTCTCAACATTTTATCAAAGAGACTGGGGACTTCCAGGAACCAAGATGGCAGAGTAAATAGTAAATTGCTCTCACTCTCCCTTACTGACCTTGGAAAACCCAGAAAATACTGCTCCAGGAAAAATCCTGGAACAGAGGAGCCAGTAGAAAGATAGAATGCCACAATTTTTTAGCTCAGGATGCTAGGGGGTTTAACAGAAAAGGTCACTTTTGCTATGACTGAAAGGGACCAGTATAGGATGGGAGGCGTTCTAGCAAGCCCCACCTCATCAAACCAGTGGGAGACCCTGAGCCCCAGTGTGGTGAAGCAGGCAAGCACCAATACCAGGACACCCCAATCCCCTGAATGCCTTTGCACAGACAGAGGAACCAGCAGGTGGACAAGTGTCCACCAGCAGCTGAGCCTACCCATGCTCTAATGCAGCCCATGAGGAGGCAACCTTCAGTGACCAGACCACCCCCACACCTCACACCATGAGCTTCAGTGTAACCCAGGGGAAATGCAGTAAAACTCACCTGGCATCAGCACATACCAGCCACCACAACCAGCTCCAGCTCAGCACCAAGTAAGCTACAGCCTCCAACTGCCAGAACCTGAGGCCCTAGCACACAATGCCAGTTAACCAGGCCTCTAGCCCTCAGCACAAGAAGTGTGGAACGACTGGTCCAGTGATCAACTTTAAAAGCCAGGAAAAAGGCAAACACCATGAGCAAGAAGCAACATGGAATATCAAAGATCATAGATTCTTATTACAGGGACAGGGAACACGAATTCGGAAGAGGACAGCATTGTCACCATACCCACATCTGAAACCTCAAAGGGGAAAATGAACTGGTCTCAAGCCCAAAAAGTCTTTTTGGAAGAGCTGAAGAAGGATTTTAAAAGTCAAATTAGAGAGGTAGGAGAAAAATTGAACAATTCCTTTAAAAATACAATTGACAAAATGGGGGGGAAAAAGTACACTGAAGAAAACAACTCCTTTAAAAGGTAGAATTGACCAAATGGAAAGGAGGCAGAAAGTTAACTGAAAAAAACCCAATTCATTAAAAATTAGAATTGGGCAAGTGGAAGCTATTGATTCTATGAGACATTAGGAATCAGTAAGACAAAATCAAAAGAATAAAAAAATAGAAGAAAACGTAAAGTATCTCATTAGAAAAACAACTGATCTGGAAAATAGATTCAGGAGAGATAATTTAAGAATTATCAGGCTACCTCAAAGCCATGATGAAAAAAGAGCCTGGACACCATTTTCCAAGAAATCATCAAGGAAAACTGACCTGAAGTTCTAGAACCAGAGTGCAAAGTAGTCATTGAAAGAATCCACCAATCACCGCCTAAAAAGATCCCAAATTGAAAATGCTAAAGAATGTTATAGTCAAATTCCAGAATTATCAGGTCAATTTGCAGCTTCTACATTAAAAGACTGGAGGATTGGAATATGATATTTCATAAGGCAAAGGAGCTTGGATTACAACCAAGGACCAACTACCCAGCAAAGCTGAGCATAATCTTTCAGACAAGGACGTGGACGTTCAAGGAAATAAGAGACTGCCAGACCTTCCTGATGAAAAGGACAGAGCTCAATGAAAATTTGATCTTCAAATACAAGACTCAAGAGAGACATAAAAAGATAAACAGGGAAAAAAACTTGTTATTAAGTAAGAGCAAACTGTTTACATCCCTACATGGGAGGAAGATACTTGTTAATCTTGAGAACTACATATTTATTACAACATTCAAAAGGCATATACATAGATAGGGGGTGTGGGTACAAATTAACTGGTGATGAAAAAAACCTAATTAAGAGGTACAAGGGGACTATAATGGGAGAAGAAGCAAAGAGAAGGCAGAAAAGTGTAAATTACATCAGATGAAGAGGCAAACGAGGCAAAAAAAAATATTATAGTAGAGGGAATGAAGGAAAGGAGATGAGCATTGTTTGAGCTTTACTCTCCCTGGATTTTGTTCAAGGAGGGAATAACATACTCATTTAAGTATAGGGATCTACCTTTCCCTACAGGCAGTAGGAGGGGAAAGAGTAAAGAAAAGGGAGGGGATGGTTAGAAGGAAGGGAAGAAGCAGTAAGGGAAAAGGAAAAGAAAAGGGAGGGGGGGCTGATAGAAGGGAGGGAAGATTGAGGGAGGCAGTGGTCAAAAGCAAAACTCTTTTGAGGAGGGGAAGGGAGAAGGGAGAAATAAAAGCATAAATGGGGAGAAAGGATGGAGAGAAAGACACAAATAGTGATCATAACTGTGAGTGTGAATGGGATGAACTCTCCCATAAAACGAAGGTGGGTAGCTGAATGGATTAAAAATCATAATGCTACAATATGTTGTTTACAAGAAATACATTTGAAACAAAGGGATACACATAGGTAAAGGTAAAAGGCTGGAATAGAATATAATATGCTTTAGCTGAAGTAAAAAAAAAAAAAGCTGGGGTAGCAATCCTAATCGCAGACAAAGCAAAA
Organism: Petaurus breviceps papuanus; assembly: GCF_028583685.1. Classification (NCBI taxonomy): domain Eukaryota; kingdom Metazoa; phylum Chordata; class Mammalia; order Diprotodontia; family Petauridae; genus Petaurus; species Petaurus breviceps. The sequence goes on along the minus strand of NW_027186448.1, from coordinate 1,953,903 downwards.
GCAAAAATAGATATAATCAAAAGAGATAAGAAAAGAAACAATATTCTGCTAAAAGGCACCATAGACAATGAAGTAATATCATTACTAAACATATATGCACCAAGTGGCATAGCATCCATATTCTTAGAGAAGTTAAGGGAGTTACAGGAAGAAATAGATAGCAAAACTATACCAGTGGGGGACCTCAACCTCCCCCTCTCTGAACTTGATAAATCTAACCTCAAAATAAACAAGAAAGAAGTTAAGGAGGTGAATAGAATTTTAGAAAAGATGGATATGGTAGGCCACGGGAGAAAACTGAATGGAGATAGAAAGGAATATATCTTTTTTTCAGTGATACATGGCACATACACAAAGAATTGACTATGTATGAGGGCATAAAAACCTCACAATCCAGTGCAGAAAGGCAAAAATATTAAAATGCATCCTTTTCAGATCATGATGCAATAAAATTATATTTTATATTTATTATATTATATGTGATAAATTATATTTATTAAAGGACCATGGAAAGATAGACTAAAAATCAATAGAAAACTAAATAATCTAATCCTAAAGAATGAGTAGGTCAAACAACAAATCAAAGAAACAATCAATAACTTCATTAAAGAGAATGACAATAATGAGACAACATACCAAAACTTAATGGGATGCAGCAAAAGCAGTTCTTGGGGGGAAGTTTTGTATCTCTGAATGCTTACATGAATAAAATAGAGAAGGAGAAGATCAATGAATTGGGCATGCAACTTAAAAAGCATGTGGCTGCTTTTGAAATGAAAAGTTATAACTTACAAAATTACAAATCAAATAACTGTTTGGGGACTATAGGAAGATCACATAAGAACTGTTTGGTTCATACCTGACAAAAGGGTGCATTCCTTGAGTTTTACCTCATAAGGTAAAGATATATCACTAACCCCCAAGTGGCTCTGATTCAAGGCATTGGATAATATAGTAAGCCAGAGAGATGATAGAAGACAGAGAAAAAACTCTAGAAAGAGAAAAAGACAAAGGAGCAGAAGCTGAGGGCAAAAGGTGCTGAAGACAGAAAGCACAGTAGACTACAAGAAAAGGAAGTCAGAATACAGAAGCTGACATGAGCTGACAGGAAGGTTTTGCAGATTTTTTTCCTTAGAGTCATGATTGGAAGAGAGGCATTATTTTACTGGTTGGCTAGAGAAAGTCTGGGCTAGCTCAGAGAGCTGCTATAATGGTTATAGGATAGTTGAATGCTGCTGCTGTATTCAGAGTTCATTTATTGCTCTCTAGCACCATCTACAGCCTGAGAGTGTATGGGTATGTAGGGGGTAGGCAGGGAAAACCTCTCAGGGGTGCCTGATTGCCCTCTATTTCCTCCTATAGTTTGAGAGTGAGAAACAGGGAGACAAAGCTTGGCTTTACATCCACTTTTCTGTGAGAGGTGCTTATTAGAGAAGAGGTTTTACTTTGCGAGAAGCTGATTAGGAAAAAAAAAGCAAGAATGGAAGGATATTATGCCTGGAAATCCCACCCTAGTCAGTGATTTCTGATTGGTAGTTGCCTCAGAAACCCACTGAGTTCTTTGGCTGACCAGGAACCATCTCCAGCCACACTTTATTTCACTCCCCAGGCATCTTACCAGCCTCAAGCTATCTTGTATGTACCTTGTATTTCTTCCTGTACCCCCATGCCACTTAGCAATTCTGGAACCATAATCAAATCAACTCTTGTCATTGTTCCTGGAAATATTACATCCCTCTACTCCCCTACATCCACCAGTACTATAAATTTCTAAACCAAAACAATCCTCCTAGGCTTCCACTTTCCTATGTGTTACCTACAAATAAGAATGTAAGCTCCTTGAGGGCAGGAATGATCTTTGCTTTTATTTGCTTATATAGTGCTTGGCACATTATAAATACTTGGCACAGTGCAGCCAAATCCCCTACTTGGGGATTATTGAATGGGACAAACTGCTTTCTGCCTTCCTGATAGGGTTTCAGGTGGGCCCAAGGACACAAAACAACCAGGTCCTGTTCTGTGAGACTTCCAGACTGCACTTCTGCCTCCTCCCTTCACTAGGCTTCCCAAAGAACAATAAACAATGAGATTTTGTTGCTCAGTTGTTTCAGTCAAGTCCAACTCTTCTTGACCCCTTTTGGGATTTTCTCGGCAAAGATACTGAAATGTTTTGTCATTTCCTTCTCTAGTTCATTTTATGGATGAGGAAATTGAGGCCAAGAGGGTTAAGTGATTTGCCTAGGGTCACAGAGCTAGTAAGTGTCTGAGGCCAGATTGGAACTCAAGAAGATGAAGTTTCAGGCTTGGCCTGAAATATCTACTATGCCATAACGAGACGAGGGTCACAAAACTTCCAGGATTGCCCTAATTCATAGCAACATTGCAGATTAGGCAGTTAAAGGCTGTAGCAACACAAGTCATTGACCTTGAACTTTCCGATTACTTGCCTTTGTCAGTAGACCTCACCCTTACTCTGCCGGGATTCACTCCATAATGGTTAGCATACACTCATGCCTCTTTTTCTCCCTATCCCTGTGATACTAAGCCTTCATTTGTTGAAGTTTCTTCTTCTCTAGCCCCAACTGTCCATTGCCTCATTCTCATCCATCACCCCTTGCTCCCTACCAGTGTCTTACTGCAGATCTGACCACCTCTTCCATTGTGCCCTCTATAACTTGCTTTCATCTTAAACTTCGTTTCTCACTCCCATCTTTTGTCACTGAGCCCTGGCTCCCTCATAATGATACTACATCCCTTACCACTGTTTCTCATACTGGTTTCATTTTCACTCATATCCCACTCTCCTCCACACCCAACACATACTCACTGGTCATGGTAGTGGAGTTAGAACACTTGTTACTCTCCATTGCCACTTCCAAGCAGTTTCTCCTTTCACCACCATCTTTGAGCATCTCTCCTTCTTTGAGATTCATCCCATCTAAATGCATCACAGGTTAAATATAAATAGCTGTTATCTATTGAACCCCAAGGCATTGTCTCTACTTTCTAAATTATTGAACTTAGTGCCTACCTCACAGTCTACCTTTCTACTCCAACATTCATTCTAAGGGACTTCAGCATACATGTTTGATGTTCCCTCAAATGCCTTAAATTGGGAGCTTTTCAATCTACTCAGCTCCCATCACCTGCTCCTTCCCTCTACCTCAGTCATTCATATACAGGGTTAGTCATATCTTTGATCTTACTATCACCCACAAGTGTTTCATTTCAAAGTTCAAGAACTCTTAATTTTCTTCATCTAGTTATAATCTTTTAATTTTCCAACTTTCCCTATGATTCTTAAACCTACTCTTCATTATCACAAATGACCTCAAATTCCTCTGTCCTTCAGCAGGCTAAACCCTCCTTTCTTCCCAATCTTGACCTCTTAGTGAGCCAGTTCAACCCAACATTATCCTCTACTCTTGAATCCTTTACTCCTTAGAATGTTCTAGTTGCTTTTCTCACAGAAGGATTTCTCCACAGAAGGCTACTCCAGAGATTGAACTCTCCCTCAAACTCAATTCCTGACCTAAAATAAGCCTCCATGCTATTGGGGAAGTCCTTTTAAGGGAATAATGGGATACAGCAATAGCAAACCAAAGGGAATCTCCCTGGAAAAATTTTTACAGTGTGCTACCAGGGGAAGCTTCCACGTGAGCCTGGAATGACCTATGTGTCATTAGGATATGTGAAATTTGATTAAAAACTGCAAGAGATTCTGTGGATAATTTGTGATGACCTCAACTCAGTACCATTGAGTAAGATAAATTAAAGGAGCTAAGGTTAGCCAAAGGAGGTAAAAATGCAAGCCAGATGGAATACTGGTTACATTGGGCTGACCTTTCTGAGAGCATATGCCTGACACAACTGTGAGTATCTTCTTTCTGTCCTGTTTTGCCTGCTCCCTATCCCAAAACCCCTTTCATCTCCTTTTTCTTCTGCTATTGTCACCTTCTCTTCACCTCTCTCTGTGTCCCCATCTTATTCTTCTCCCAAATTAACTGGAGATTAATTTCTCTTGAGCAAAAGAGCCCACAACTGGCCTTTTCCTTCTTCAAGAAAGGCTTGTACGTAAACCCAGCACAGCCTGGTAAGATTAGGAATCATTAGCCTTTCAGTCCCTCTGATCTTTCTGCCTTGAAAAGGGAAACTCCCAGATTTGATAAAGATCCAGGGATAGTTAGAACCCAATTTCAGGCCATCTTCAGGGGTTATAATTACACCTAGGGAGACACAGTTGATCTGATGGAGACCTTATTCTCCCCTAGTAAAAGAACTGCCATTATTGAAGCTGCTAATGAGCAAGATCTGGCATGGTGACCCTGGCCCCACAGGTCTCCCAAACTGGCCATTATAGGACCTGTAATGGAACTCCAACAGTCCTACTGAATCATATCAAGTCACTTCAGACTACAGAGTCCTTAATTAGACGCATGGAAGCTTTTGCTCTCCACCTTGGGAACAAATAAATTCCAAGAGACAATTCAAGAAAATTAAACCCCTAACCATTTTTATGATAGATTATATGAAAGTACTAAGTGATATGTAGTCCTAGATCCATTCAACCCACGAGATGCAAGAATCATAAATTCAGCTTTTGTCAGTCAACTCCAGTGAGAAACACAAAAATACTTTTGTAAGAGTTAACCTGGATAGCATGGAGCACTTATAATCAAAATTGAGAGCGTTGCCCAGTATGTTTATAAAGAAAAAATATAAAGCGGAGAAATCTTAGTCAAAGGACCAAACTGCCATCCTTGCCCCTGTACAGGCTGTATCAAGACTTATGAGTCACATGAATGTTTTTACCACTATAAGAAGGGTCATATTGTCTAAGAATGTAGAAAGAAAAAAATGGGACCTTAGGAGTAAAAATAATAGTGGACCTAGAAATGCTCAGGAAAATTCTGCTGCATGAAGGTATGAGGTAGGGGACCATGGATTCTGGACAGGGCTCTTTTGTTTTCCCTGGCCTTGATGTTCTTGCCATAGCCAGCCTAGTCCGTGCCTCTCCCCACACTGGTGTCACACACTTAAAATTGGTGGTAAAATCTATGATTGCTTACTAGATACTGAAGCTTCTAATTTGATTTTAATGAGTAAACCAGACTAACTGTACCTCCATCAGATCTCTGAATGTTGTAGGGCTCTCAAGAAAATCTCAGTGTTCCAAAATTGTCTCATCCACGGTTTCCATTTGTCCTCTTTCTGTTGGAATACTCCTTCTTCTTCTTGCCCAAATTCCATGTCAGTCTGTTGGGGCAAGATCTCCTCCGTAAATTTAGGGTTATCATTTCCTATTCTCTCAATGGGACTCTGTCCTTGCAGCTACCCAAGGATTTCCTCTCTTTTTCCCTGTCCTCATTTAGAATTCCCAGGAGACAGTTGGAGATGTTTTAAACATCCCATCTGATATCCTCAACAATCTGTGGGCCTCTTCATCTTTAGACATGGGGCTCCTAAAGTCCACCATCCCTATTACCACCAAAATTAGGTGAGGCTTTCTGCCATCTATTTCCCAATACCTCTTATCCAGAGAGGTCATTTAAGGTTTTTCACCCATCATTGACTCTTTAAGAGACCAAGTATCATGCCTCGCACATCACCTTGCAATAGATGTTTATTCCCACTGTTAAGAAACCTTAGCCAGGTACAGATGGCAAATTTGTTTATTGTTTTGTACAAGATTTGTGCACTGCTAATGCTTATGTTATATATACCCAGGTACCTGATGATGCCCAGCTCTGCTACCATCATTTCCTCATTTCCATAGGATTTTACTGTTTTTTATATTAGATCTTTGCTCAGCTTTTTTAAAAAATCATTCTCATTCACCCAGAATCTCAGCACCTGGAAGAACACACAGTGGGCATGGAATCGTTTAGCTTAATGGTACATGGAAAGCCCTGCTGTTTTCTCAAATCCTACCACTAGATCTAGCTTCTATCACTTTCCATCACTTTCATCTCTAATCCAATACATTACATATACATATCTCCTACCGGCAGCACTCAGTGTTGAAGTTTGTCAAGACGACAGCTCTCACCTTCTTCAGCTCCATCAAAGAAGCCACAAAGTCTCTAAACCAAAAGTTCAATGGTACCTTCCGCAGGTAAGAGTATCTTGGTTTCATTATATTTGCTGATATCCATTGTTTCTCTTAAGCTTGTGTAGGCCTTACTGAAGTTGTCCCCACAAACAAAGGACAACTGCACACCATCCTTGGAATGGCCAGATATTGTCAACAGTGGATCTCCGGCTTTGGTGAGATCATGAAATCCCTTAATTCTCTGACTAAAGACTGTATTCCATAACCTTTGCAGTTTGACTAGCAACACCTCTATACCCTTATAGATCTCAAAAAGGCCTGGAGGTCTTTCTTCCCTGCCCCCATTTCTGCTAGCAAAATGCTATATAATTGAGTAGGTCTAAGTGAATACCTCCCTAGGCCATCACTTGTGCTGATAAGGGAAATAGTCACTTCCTTGGGGCTCTTAATAACTCCACCATTGCCTATAAAGGTAGGAGTATTACATTGACAGTATTTTTACCCACCTTCCCATTGGGTTTTATAAGAGAAGAATGAATTAATACTGCTCTAAATTTGGCTATTGTTTTGAGTTGAACTAAGACTATCCCGTTCCTCACTAATTCTTTGTTGGTGGACTAATGGTGAACTGGTCCAACCATTATGTTTGAAACTATGCACAAAGGGCTATAAAAATGTGCATACCCTTTGATCCAGCAATACCACTTCTAGGGCTATATCCCAAAGAGATCATAAAAATGGGGAAAGGAACCACATTTACAAAAATATTTATAGCAGCCGTTTATGTGGTGGCCAAGAACTGGAAATCAAGGGGACACCCATCAATTGGGGAATGGCTAAATGAGTTGTGTATGTGAATGTAATAGAATACTATTGTGCTATAAGAAATGATGAACAGGAGAACTTCAGAGAAACCTGGAAAGACTTATATGAACTGAAGCTGAGTGAGGGGAGTAGAACCAGGAGAAAATTGTACACAGTAACAGCTACAATGTGTGAGGACTGATTTTTATAGACTTAGCCCTTCTCAGCAATTCCAAAGGACACATGATGGAAAATGCCAGCCACATCCAGAGAAAGAACTATGGATTCAGAATGCAGATAAAAGCAGACTATTTTCTATTTTGTTCCGTTTTGTTTTTTCTTTCTCATGGTTTTCCCCATTTGTTATAATTCTTCTATGCAACATGACTAATGTGAAAATGTATTTAATAGGAATGTATGTTGTAATGGGAATGTAAATTTGAAGATCTTCCCTGCCCCTAGGCTAAAGTGCACCTGGAGCCTGGGGTGGGAGGCTTGTTTGTCAGTAGATACTTCTTGATTGGCCAGTGAGTTAATAAGGTTGTTACATTCTCTGAGCCAGGAGAAGGCTATATAAGCCCTGATGTGTAGCTTTGTTTTGGGGCTCACTTTGAGAAGTGTTCCGTGATTTGATGAAACTCTGGGCTAGCCGTTGTCCAGAGCCCCCCGGTTTTGAAAAACCCAGATGTTGAAACCCAGATGTTGATTTGGTATGGATGTAATGGTTGGACAGTTTGGAAATCTGTCTACTTGATCTGTTTCTCTGACTTGATAATTCTGTCTGTGTATTCTGAAGTTCAGGGTGCTGACCTTTTTCCCCTGAACAAGGTAAGCGATATATGTCTGACTGATTAAAGTAAGCCTGTTAACCCATTTTGAGTTGCTTTCCTTTATCAAAGCAGATCCAAGAACCTGTGTGAGCAGCCACCCTGGGGACGCTGGGGTGCTTGCTGCTACATATGTGTAGGGCCCATATCAGATTACAAGCCATCTTGGGGAGGGGTAGGGGAGAGGGGGAGAAAATGTAAAACTTATGGAAGTGAATGTTGAAAACTAAAAATAAAAAAAGCCAAAAAAAAAAAAGAATATCCCCTTCCCAAATATTTCTAAAGGAGCCCCTTTTATTTGTACCACTGTACCTGTGTATAGCACTACTTCTGAAAATCAGATTACCCCAAATTGCGTTTTTCTTGCTAGTAACGGCACAGCAGGTAGTGTTTTTAATGGGAGCCTTTAGGGTATTGGCTACTGTCTAGCAACTACTCCAGGCCCTTTTAAGCATGCTGCAAAATGGCTGTCCTCCCCATCTCCAGATTCCTGAGGACTTATAATCTATGGGCATTTTTTTGTGTGTGGCAGTAAAGCACATTCCTCATTATCCTCCAATTTGTATGGTGTCTATGGAGTTGCTTATTTGACTCCACCAGTATAAGTGTTCAATCATATCATAGAATCATAGGGAGAAAGTCCACTAGAAACTTGGGAGCCTGGTGGCACAAGTGCCAAAAAAGAGGAAAGATCCTTTCCACTGGGAATGTATTATTCAGAACCCTATAACACAATATGGGAATGGAATTAAATTCCTTTGGTCCCTTATTCTATATATAGGGATTCCTGCACTAGAACAGGCAACTAGCAATCTCTCTGTTGAGACTGAAAGGTTGGCTCAGGCTACAAGCAGGTAGATCATCTCCCTTCAAATTGAGGTAGATTCATTAGTCCGGATGGTCCAACAAAGTCACATGGTTCTAGATCTAATCACTGCCTCACAGGGAGTAACCAATCACATTGCACTTATATCCATTGATCAAGAGAAATAAAAAACAGCCTTTATAAAATCCAGCAAACCTCAGGTCTTCCTTACTGTTGTTTTCTGAATTCTGTTGAGGGGGTTAACCTTAGGCCCTCCTTTCCTCCCCCAAGCCACAATTAGGGTCCCCAGAAACATTGTTCTGAAAATGTTCTTGCTCCCTGTGGTATTGCACTCACTAGGCATGTGCTCACTCATCCTCACCCACAGCCATAGCCCAAGATCACATCTGGTCAGTACCATTAGGCCTGACATCTGGAAACAGCAAGGGGTCAAAATAAATATATTACCAGATATAAAGAGAGACAGCACAAGAAAATTTGAAAAAATGTAGAATATATTACTCATCAGATTTATGATAGGTGAACAATTTGTGAATAAACAAGAGAGAGAGCAGAGTGAGGTATAAAATGGATAATTTTGTTTGCATTAAATTAAAAAAGGTTTTGTACAAATCAAACAAATGTAACCAAGATCAGAAGGAAAGCAGAAAGTTTGGGGGAAAACTTATAGACAGTTTTTCAATCTAGTGTCTTTAATATGTAAAGAACTTTGTCAAATCTATAAGAATACAAATCATTCTCAAATTGATAAATGGTCAAAGAATTTGAACAGGCAATTTTGAGATAAAGAAATAAAAGCAATTTTTAGCCATAGGAAAAAAAATTCTCTAAATCATTATTGGTTAGAGAAATGAAAATTAAAACAACCTGGAGATATCATTTTATGCCTATCAGATTGGCTAAAATGATTGAAGGGAAAAGTGACAGATGTTGGAGGAGATGTGGAAAAATTGGGACACTAATTTGTTGTTGGTGAAATTGTGAACTAATCCAACCATTTGGGGGAGCAATCTGAAATTATACCCAAAGAGTTAATAAACTGCCTATACCCTTTGACCCAGCAACACCTTTACTAGGAAACTACATGTTTCCAAAGACAACTAGGGAAAAAGGAAAAGAAGAAAATATATTCTAAAATATTTATAGCAGCTCTCTTTGTGGTGGCAAAGAACTGGAAATTTCAGAGATGCCTGTCAATTGGGAAATAGCTGAATAAGTTGTAGTATATGAATATGATGGAATACTACTGTGCTATAAGAAATGATGAGCTCAATGATCTTAGAAAAACATAGGTAGACTTGTATGAAATAATGAAGAATGAAATGAGCAGAACCAAGAGAACACTGTATACAGCAATAGCAATATTGTTTTAAGAACATCTTTGAGCAACTAAGTAATTTTGACTATTATAAATACCCAAATTAACTACAAAGGACATATTAAGAAAAACCTTATCTGCATCCAGAGAAGGAAGTGATAAATAGAAGTATGTATAGAATGATTTTACACATAGGTCTACTGGTAGCTGTCTCAGGGTGGAGGGAGGGAGGAAAGAAAAAAAAATAAATTTATATGATAACTTTATATTTAAAAGGAATATCAAGTTGTATGTAATGAATTTGCAGTTTCATGTGCCAACATCTTTTTGTTGTTGTTATACTATGTTATGGAAATGCTTGTTTTATTCAATAAATTAAAAATAAAATCAATAGAATTTTTTAAAAATTCAGTAAGTTATAACAGAAACACAACTACTCACTCTAGGTGGACCCTGTAGGAATTCCTCTTCTTGGTTCACTTGGCTGCAAGGAAATGATCTGGTTGCCACCCTTGGTTAAATGGGCCCTTTTTGCCCTCTGCCTTATCATTCTTTTTAGAACTATAAGTATAGGGGCGGTCAGGTGGCGCAGTGAGTAAGAGCACCAGCCCCAGAGTCGGGATGACCTGGGATTGAATACCGGGCTCAGATACTTAGCACCACACCCAGAAATATACTGGCCATGTAACCTCGAGCAAGTTACTTAACCCCAATTGCTTAAAAAAAAACAAACTATAATTATAGTTATAATTCTTTTAAAGTCTTCTCCAGACTAGTCCCAAAGAGGCTCATGTTATCACACTTGACTAACCATGACCATGTTAAAAACCTTATAGAATTAGCTTACAGGTAGTGATCCCATGGATCAAAAGGGGGTAATTGAGACAATCAAACTGACTCCATTTTGAATCCTCACTGACATTTTGTGCAGCTCCCGGAGCTAAGTCTTACTTTCTTGAGTTAGTTGAGTTTTCCTGTAAGTCACATGATTTGGGGGAAATAATTTATTATTGTACCACTAATTGTTTTGCAGGATGCAGGTGCATGCAAAGTCCCTAAATCTTAAAATATTAACTGTTAAAAATAGTAACTTTACTACAAAAACCTTTGTAAATCTCTCTTCAGGGTCCTTGTGCCTACTGAGGGGGCCCTGGACCTGATTTGTTCTGTAATTGCATGCCTTGCTAGTAAATCACACAGCTCAGACTTTGTTTCCTCAGTTATAAAAGCTACCCATGACATCCTACTGCTCTTTTCCTGTTAATTCCTATTTCTCTTAACAGTAACTATTTCAAACATTTTCTTTTTACTTCAGGACTTCCATACCACAATCAACCCCCACGCTCTCTCCTGAGGACTTCTACTTATTGAGACCATTCACCAAGCATTCCCTCTTTTCCCCTCCTCATCTCACATCTCTCTGCCACCTTTCCCCACTATTTCTGCCTTCACTTTAGTTTCTGTTGATGAGGCAATCCTTTTGCTTGCCAAGGTCAACCTCTCTTCATATACCCTTGATCTTATCTTCTCAATCATCCCCACTCTTTTCTTGGCATCTCTGCAGCATTTAACATTACTGACTTCTCCTCCTAGATTCTCTCTAAGTTTTTATGACCATGTTCTCTCCTGATCACTCTCAGTCTCATTTTCTGGTTCCATATCCATTGTCATGACCACAAACCATCAAGGTCCCTCAAATTTCTATCCCTTTTTTCCTCCCTTATACTATCTTACCTGGTGATCTCATGTGCTCCAATGGGTTCAATTATCTTTATACATGCAACGTCTAAATCTAGATATCTATCCCTATTCTCTCTTCTGAGATAAAGTCTTGCATCATCACCTGCCTAATATTTAACCTGTTCCAAAACAGAACTCATTTTCTCTTCTCCCAAAGCCTCCTCTTTTCTGAACTTTCCTATTACTGTCAAGGGTACTACTGTCCTCCTAATTAACCTCCATGTTATCCTTGACTTCTTATCCCATATATCCAATCAGTTGCCAAATCTTGCTACTTCTAATTTCACAGTATATGTCTTGTATACATCACTTTTTCTTCACCACCCTAGTTCAGGCCATTGCCAACCCTTGCCTGGACTATAACAATGGATTTCTTTCTATATTTACTTACTACCTCTTTGTCTCTCCTTGTTCTAGTCCATCTTCCATTTAACTGCCACACAGCCCCATTTGCTGATCTTCAAACACAACACTGCATTTTCTGTCTTTATGCCTTACCCCATGTTGGCATGGTGATTCCTCTCAGCTTTACCTCTTAGTTTCCCTGGCTTTCTTCAAGACTCAGTTCAAATTCTACCCTATGCCAAAGGCTTTTCACTCTGACTACTAGTACTTTCTCCTATGAAATTACTTCTCATCTACTCTGTATATATTTTATAGGTATCTAGTTGTTTGTATGTTGTATCCTCCATTATATAAGTTCCTTGAGGTCAGGGACTGGTTTTTTGCTCTTTTTTTTTTTGGTATTCCTAGCACTTGGAACAATGCCTGGCTCATAGTAAGTGCTTAATAAATACTATTGACTGACTGCCCTGTTGGGTTCCCAGTAGCTATCATTTATTTTGCTTGACTATGTAGATATACAGTGAGATTTGTTTTTTGTTTTCTTAATTTGCTGAATGGGGGATAATGCGAAGGGCAGAGTAATAAAAAAAAAAAAAACTTGTTTCCTCTAAAATAAAATTAATTGAAAAAGAAAATTAGGTGTACCAAACAGAAGTTAATGATTCCACGAAACAAAACATATTAAGACAGTGTCAAAAGATTGAAAAAAAAAAAAGCAGAACTGTAAGACACCATCCATAAAAAAAATAACTGAGTTTGAAAACAGATCAAGGAGAGACAGTTTAATAGTCATTGGACTACCTAAAAACCATGGCTTAAGAAAAAGAACTTGTATATCATATTTTAAGAAAGAAAACTATCCAGACATATTAGTACAAGAATGTAAAGTGAAGATAGAACCTACTGATCACTTCCAGAAGAAATTCCCAAATGAAAACTCCCAAAAATGTTATAGCTGAAATCCAGAACTTCCAGGTTTAAAAAAATAAAGTAGCCAGGAAACAAGATTTCTGGTACCAAGAAATCACAGTCAATATCACACAAGATTTAGCAACTACCACTTTAAAGAGATGAAAAGCATGGAATAAAATACTCCCAATAGGAAAATACATAAGGCTGCAACCAAGAATAATTTACCTAAAGAAAAAAAAAGGGGAAAAATTTACCTAAAGAAAAAGGGGAGGGGGCGGCCAGGTAGCACAGCAAGTAAAAGCACCGGCTCCAGTGTTGGGATGACCTGGGGATCAAATCCGGGCTCCAATACTTAGCACCCACCCAGAAACACCTGGCCATGTAACCTTGAGCAAGTTACTTAACCCCAATTGCTTAGAGGTGGCCAAGTGGCTCAGTGAGTAAGAGTACCGTCCCCAGTGTTGAGATGACCTGGATCAAATCTGGGCTCAGATACTTAGTACCACACCCAGAAATAACTGGCCATGTAACCTTGAGCAAGTTACTTAACCCTGATTGCTTTAAAAAAAAAAAAAGAAAGAAAAAGAGGAAAAATAGACCATTGAAATAGGCAACTTCCTAGCATTCTTGAAAAAAAAACAGAACTGAGTAAGAACTTTGAAATATAAACAGAAGAGTCAAGAGAAATATTAAAAGCTAAACACAAGTGAGCAATTGGAAGGGGCTTTTTAAGAGATAAAGTGTTTACATTCTAATGGAGGGGAAGATGATACAAGTGTCCCTCAGAATTCTCAGGGGTCATAGAGTCAAATAAGACAGACAGCCTAAGAGTGGTATAGTTATATTTTATTGATCTTTAAAGAAGAAAGGAAAGGGAGGTACTAGGGAAAAAAGTGGGGAGGAAGGAGGAAGAAACATTTCACATAATGAGGGTTCACAAATAGAACTTCCAAAGAGGTGGATGGATTAGAAGTTACTTTAATCTAACTTTCATCTGAATTAGTCTCATACATACATATTCATGTATATGCAAAGAATTTGGTGTAGAAATAAATTCAACTCACTTGAAAAATATCAGGAAACAGGGAAAGGTCAAAAGTAGGAATAAGAGAGGGGGTAGATTCAGAGAGGGAATAAACCCTCTCTGAATCTAAACAAGCAAAATAAACCAAAGCTCAGAGGAGAAGCCATGAATAGAGGCTTAAAAGTAAAGAAAGAAAGGATATGAGCTTGTGAAAAAGAAGGGGTGGAGATTTTAAAAAGGAAAAAAAATAGAATAAAGGGAAATACATAATTAACATTCACAACTATAAGTGTGAATGGGTTGAACTCACCCATAAAATGACCAAAAAAGGGGAAAATAACAAATCTTGAAAGGGCTAAGGGAAAGCCAGTATATTTGATGTGTTGCCATTAGAGCCATAGATTGGTATAGCCATTTTGGAAAGTATTTTGCAAATATGCCCCCAAAATTACTCTTGTGGCATAGACGTAGAAATAGTATGCTCTAGATCTATGCTCCAAAGAGACCAGGAAAGGAAAAAAAGGAAAAGGAAAAAGGTCCTATATGTGCAAAAATATAACAACTCTTTTTTGTAATGGTAAAGAATTGTAAACTAAATGGGTGGCCATTAATTGGAGAGTGACTGAACAAATTATGGTATATAAATGTAATGGAATGCTATTGTATTACAGTAATATGCAGTAAGAAATTAAGAAAGTGATGCTTTTGGAAAACCTTGGGAAGACTTGTATGAATTGATACAGAGTAAAGTGAGAAGAACCATGAGAATGATACATACTAGAACATCAAAGTTGTAAAGATGACCTAGTTTGAAAGAATTAAGAACTCTGATCAATCATGATTTCAGAAGATCAATGATGAAAAATGACCTCCTCCTGACAGAGAGTTAATGGACTAATATGCAGAATGATAGGAACTTGTTTTGCTTGACTAAACTTTTTAATTACAAAGGTTTTCTTATTATTCTCTCCCTCCTCCCACCATGGGAAGTGGGAAATGGGAGGAAAAAAATAAATGCTTGATAATTTAAAAATTAAAGTTCTTTTAGAGATAACTATCTAACTTAGGATCCCAGTAATTATAAGCACTCCTCAAATCCTCTCTGGCTTAGCTACAAATGAATTTGAGTCAGAACAGAAGGAAAACATAGTGTTCTCCACCCACTTAGCACAAATTCCTGTTTTTATTATGCATATCTGTCAAGGGCAATGCCTGAACACTTTGTCTCTGTATTTTGTCCAGGAAAACCTTCTATCCTCCTGTGCATATATAAGTATATTCAAAATGTATATAAAGTAGATATTTACATGGTAATTTGGGTGGAAGACTGACTAGAAGCTGGGGCAATTAGGAAAGGTTTCGTATAGTAGAGAGCTTGGCTTGAGCTGAGTTTTGTAGGAAAGTAGGGATTCTAAGAGGGGAGCACAGGGACTAAGACTGCTCCGCTCTAGAAGAGAAACCACATAGACACCACTCTGCTCCCTTTGCCCACCAGGAGGCCTTTCTAGGTCTCGAGTCTCTTGATGATTCCTCTGGTTTGGTTGTGGGCATATAGGGCTGAAGCCAGATACCAGGAATAAGAGGGCCTTCTTTCATTACCTTTTCCACAAACCTTGTTATTTTCATTCAATGTTCCCATCAATTCAGGGCAGGATTAGAAGAAAAGAGGGAGCTAGGGAGGGGCTGATATGAGCTTAAGAGAGAAGGTAGGATCTGAATTGGCTGAGGGCAGGGGTAAAGGGTCAAAGAATGAAGGAGATAGATTCCATCTACCACCACACAGAACCATGGCTGTTAGTTGTTACTAAGCAACCTCTCCCTTCCTGAGCCACCTCCCCATCCCCTGTATCTTCTGGCTAAGGACCAGTGATCTACAGCTTAGCAGAGTAGGCTGTCAACTGAAGTTTTGGGGCCCCTTTAACTGACTTTCCAAAATAGTCACTTATTGCAAGGTCCTGTAAGCCAGATTAGGAGGATCTGGAAACAAGAGTCCAGTGTCTAAGCAGAAAAATTTCCTTTCCTGCTTTTGGGTTTTTCCCATAGATATTGCCTGAGGATTGCTGTAGCCCCTGAGCAGCAGCAATCATGAGTCTGGGAATCATGGAAGAGGAAGACCTGGCAGAGTACTTCCGCTTGCAGTATGGGGAACGACTGCTGGAGTTGCTAATGTAAGTCACAGGCAAACCTGGCCAACCTTCAATATCCCTGGTTCTTCACACCTCATCACCTCTAAGACAGCCTCCTAGGCATTCCCAGGAGGCAGTCTGTGGTAGTAGAACGAACCCTAGAGCACAAGTCAGGAGACACTCTAGTCCTGTCTCTCCACTGATTATCTGTATAGTAATTCCCTCTCTCTTGAGTATCAGATTTCTTATCTGTAAAATAAAAGTAAAACCTGCCCATGTGGGCACTTTCTCTCCCCTCTCCCAGTTCTCTTTAAAAAATTTTTTTTTTATATTTTGAACTTAACCATTATCAATAAAACAAACATTTTTATATACAAATAAGAAAGATTGTGAAGTTGTAAACTTCTGTTACATACAATCTGTTTTTCAAAAGCATATATACATTTAACAAGGTAGTAATGAAATTGTTCTGTTTGTGTTCCATTGTGAATGTCTTTTTGTCTCCTTTTGTGTATTTTTAAATGTTTTATTATTTCTATTTTTTCTTTCTTTTGTTTTTGTACCCCTCTCACTATCTACTAACCCCCTTTCCATCTCATAATAAGTATGGAGTCCAGCAAGAGGAATAAACATATGGGCCATGCCTGAAAATGTGTCTTACCCTGCTTCTCTTTGCCAAGAAGGGGGGAAGTCTCATCATCAAACTTCTGAAGTCATAAGACTAGTCACTGGGATTAGTAGTGTTCTGAAGTCTTTCAAGGTTGTTTTTCTTTACATCATTGTAGTCACAACTCTGCTTGGTTCTGATCATCTCACTCTGTACCAGTTCATACAAATCTTTCCTGGTGGGTATAAAGCATTTTGTTACGGTGAAAAAAAGATCAACCCCCCCCCACAGCAATATAAATGTTATTGTAACTCCTTGCCCCCTTCACACCTACAACTGTAATCTCTTCTCTGTCT
Organism: Petaurus breviceps papuanus; assembly: GCF_028583685.1. Taxonomy (NCBI): domain Eukaryota; kingdom Metazoa; phylum Chordata; class Mammalia; order Diprotodontia; family Petauridae; genus Petaurus; species Petaurus breviceps. The sequence continues at coordinate 1,936,966 of NW_027186448.1, read as the reverse complement.
CTTTCTCTGTGTCTCTATTGTCTGTCTGTCTGTCTCTCTCTCTCTCTCACACACACACACACACACACACAGACACACACACATCACTCTCTGCTCTTTCCCCTGCCCCATTTCTTTGGCTGATTTAGTGGGAAGGATAAGGATGACTGACCCTTACCACAAGAGTGAGGGTAGGGGCAGCTAGGTAGCACAGTGAATAGAGCACCGGCCCTGGAGTCAGGAGGACCTGAGTTAAAATCTGACCTTAGGCACTTAACACTACTAGCTGTGTGACCTTGGGCAAGTCACTTAACCCCAATTACCCTGCCTTCCCCCCTCCAAAAAGCAAAAAAAAAAAAAAAGGAGTGAGGGTATCTGACTCTCAGAATTACTACCCCATTCAGGACTTCCCAGTTATCCTACAGTATATATTACTTAGTGGCCACAGGCCCTCCAGATGCAGTCATAGTTTTTCTGATACCTTTGCAACAGGAAGTTCCCATCAACAGAGGAGCAGTCACCATCTCCATCCATCCGGCTCCTAGAGAAAAAGAAAGAAGCCAAAGTGATGCATCAAGCCATGGAGGAAAAAAAGGAGGTGAGGGGATGCCAAAGAGGGGACATAGTGACGAGTCATGAGAACAAGAGAAAGAAGCAGTGTGAGGAGAAGGCAAAGGGCCAATGCATAGTAAAGAGTGCTATAATCTCTGTGTGTGTATGTGTGTGCATGTGTGTGTAGAAAGGAATGTAGAAGGGAAATGAGGAAGCTTTCTTGAAAGGGGCCTAGATTCCACTGACAATGGGAGACAGAAGCCCTCAACTATGGGAGTCTTGGCCTGTTCACTTTCATGGAAGAAGAGTAGGGAGCCTACCTTTTTGCCCCCTTCAATCCCCATCCCCACCCAGATTACAGGCAAATCCTGTGACTTCAGATTGATCCTGGTTTAGGGGCTCCCCACTCAAGGGTAGGGAATTGGTAGCAGTCTAAGGCTATACAAGGAGACAATTGCTGAATCTTCAAGGATTGTGTGGGACATAGAACCCTAGAGAACACTCAATTGCATACAGCGATGAGACCCAAGCAGTAAGTTCTGTTGCCTTTTTTTATATGCTCTTGTAGACATTTAAAAGAAGAATGGAGGCCCTGAATATGCGCTGGGAGGAACTTGGGGCCAAGGAGGCACAACTAAAGGCTCACATAAAGAAGTTTGAACAGTTTATACAGGTATGGATAAGAATCTAAGCAGCTACAATCCCCTTACTCCACACTTACTCATTATCACCTCAACCCTCTGCCCAAAAACCTTGTACCTCTAGAATAAAGCATCTGCCTCCTGAACCTGCAATTCAGAGCCATTCACCATCTGACTCCAGCTTACTTTTCTAGGTTTATTTCACAATACAGACTTTAAATGAATTCTGTTCCAAACAGACTGATCTACTACTATCAGTTCTCATCTTAACCTTTTAAAACTGAGTTCCTTTGCTCACGTGGTCCCCCATGTCTGGAATGAACTCTCTCCTACAGCCTCTATCTGTTGAAGTCCTGTTTTTGTCAAGGCTCAGCTCAGGTACCATCTTCTATAAAAACTTCTCTGGCCACAACCCAGGTAAAAGCCAACCTTTCAAATTTTCCCTAACACTATGGTGGTACCTCTCCCAAACACTTAGTACATTTGTGATATAGTTATTTCTGTACACATTTCTTTCCCCATACTAGAGTTTATGTTTCATGAGGGCAAAGAGTGTGTCTTTTCATCTTTGTATCTGTACGATCTAACATAGTGTCTTTTATAAAGTAGGCCCTTAGCAAACATTTCAACAAATAATTATTGAGTAGCTGAGTATAAGTATTGAGTGTGGATAAGGTCCTGTGCTAGGTAGGCATTGTAGGGGTTACAGCAAAGAACAGGACACTCTTCTTCTAGAAGTTTATAGTTTAATTGGGAAGAGAGGACACAAACAGATATAATACATACAAGGTGGTATAGAAAACACATAAGGGGCACAGAGAGTGTCATAAGGAAGGTGTTAACAAGAAGGAAAAGATCTCTTCTGTGTTCTTCTTGCTATCTGACAACACATGTACAATCTGTAGCTGCTTCATCTGACTCAGTCACCACAAAGTCTGCCTATCTATGGTCCACTTCTGTTTCTTTCCATGACCTGTCCTCTGTTCATCACAACCATCTGTTTTTTTAGCACTTTTCCTGAAATAATCCTGTGGAGTCTGCTCTGTTCACATTATTATCCCTAATGCAGAGAGAAGAAAATTGAACTTGAGAGACTCTAAGTGACTTAAGAACAAATTATTTCAAATCACTTTCTCCTCAGTAAAATAGAGGATTGGACTAAATGGTATACTTATCAAATCTGCAGATGAGACAAAGCTAGGAGTGAAAGTCAGTACACTGGATGACAAATAAAGGAATTAGGATCTAAAGACATGTTGACAAGCTAGAAAGTCACATGGTGCATTGGAAAGAGTGAGATTTGAAGTAGGAGGAGTCAGAAGACCCCTGTTCAAATCCTGCTGCTTACTCCTTATATGACCACAGGAGAGTCTCAGCCCATTTTAGGGGTTAGGTTTCTCATCTGTAAAATGAAGAGGTTGGCTTCTAATGTCCTTAAGTCTATGATCTGAATATAATCCTCCTCTCAGGATCAACGAAGATTGGAGATCTGTCAGTTAGATAGAAGATTCATCTGATTTCTTCTGGTTCTAGGAGAGTTGATAGAGTTTTCTCCAGTTGGGGGAGACAGAGATTTTGATTTTGAAATTAGACTATGGTGGTGGTAGAAAATTCATTGAGGGCCAAGACTTTTCATTTGCATTCTTAAGCCATAGGCCAAGTGAGCCCTCTGACCAGAGCTAAAGGAACCCTAAGGGCCAGATGCATTGTTATACAGAAAAAGGACAGTAGATAAACATGGTTCTTAGTAGCCATTAGACCAGAAGAACAGCTGCCTATCAATACTCTTTGTAACTCCTCCAGTGTGATGCTGGATGGGAGATCTGCTCCTTCCTACATGCCTTCATCGATTCCTTGCTGTTCCTTGTCCCAGCAGAGTACAGCGTGAGGAGGAGGAAAGGAAACCCTTTCTAGCTGCAGACTGAGTGGTGGACATTTAGATCTGATAGCTCTTGAAGCTTCACTTTTGGTTTTCTTTTTGTTTGAAACTGTATTGAAACTTTTTATAGTTTGGAAACTGTATTGATAGTTATTGAATTCGTGCCAGTTCTATTTGAATGCATACAAAGAAACTGGAATTGAGAGGGGGCGGATCCAGAAGGGAAGGAGATTTAGTTTCGTAAACTCAGTTTGAATTCTGCCAGTGTAAATCGGCTGGAGTTTTGGTGCCACACAATTAATAGAAATGAGAGTTTATTTGAAATGGGATGGGAGGGTTAAAGAAAATAATCCCTGGAAAGATACTCCTAGTAAATTCAAGGCAGTATGACCACAGGAAGTGGGTGAGCAACCTGAAGTAAGTAGTGTTTTTTTGTTTTGTTTTGTTTCAATATGTTTCTCTAGAATTAAGTGTATACTGTTTGAAAGGAAAGCCATACCCCAGAAGAGGAGTGAGTTGTCAGGGAAGCTTAGTCCACGTCTTCAAAAAAAGGTGGGAATGAATTCCTTAGGTTTGTGCAGATAGGGCTCCAGGCTCAGAATTGATGGATAGGTTGGCCTGCCTGGTTCATTAATGCCATTTCATGGTTTTACTATGACCTGTGTTCGTGTGCTCCTTGGAGTAATGTTGCCATTTCTCACTAACTGCCAAGGTGGTGTATCGGGTCATCTCCTGGACTCTGGTGTACGTTTGCGCTCATGGGTAGTAGGCCTATTTTGTCTTTGTACCTGCAGCACCTAACACATTGCATGGAACATAGTGGGCAGCTAATAAATCCTTGTTGAATGATGGCAGAGGATGCTAAGAATCAAACCGTTTTCAGGTCATTTAGAAACATTGATTTACTGGTTAAGTACTCAGAATTTGAGATTATTATCCAGTAATCAATGATGACCTTATTTTGAAGAAATTATTTATAACAATCTTTCTAGACTTGGCTATAAAAGAAAACAGACAATACAAGAAAGTTGTATTCACAGGGCAAATAAAGGAGTTGGTAGAATTGGTTTTTAACACATATTCAAAGGAACATAATTTTGTGGGTTATTTAGTTATCTCTTATTATAGTGCTCATTGTGAACAAAAAGCAAAAAGTCTCCCATGTAAATAATTGTAGTTTATGTTGTAGTGGATAGGGAGATAGAGGAATTTTATGTAAAACTCATTAAAATCCTCCAATGAAAGTATTTTCAATGCAAAGGTAATATAGGGAAGTATCGTCAAAAAAAATTTGCCATAAGATTGAACCATTAGAGAAGTTAAAGGTAAATGAGAGAGGTTAAAGATTTGTAGATGATATTGAAACCTGACACCAATATATTAAGAATACTTTTTTCAAGAAAAGAATTAGAAGGCACTAAATAGATATGACACATACCAGATAAAACCACAATAATATCTTATCAGAAAGGAGATTTATGGTTTCAAATATGGGAGTCATTTCCAAATTAACTGTCTGTGTACAATCAGACCATTATTTGTAAGAGCAAAGATCAAAATCAATATCTAATGAGGATGAATAATAAAAATGAGAAGATCTGGTATGAAGTTCAGGCAACTTCAAAACTGACTTATCTAAACAAATTATTGATGCAAAAAGTGGGAAAAAGACAAAAGAACAAACATTGATACACATAGCAGTTTCTTAATGAAATTTAATCAGTTTAAGTCAGTTACCACAAGAAGATGATAATAATCTAGAAACTGCCTCAGATAACAGATACTTTTAATTTCTTTGCCAGGATGAAAGACAAAGCAACCACAGGCAACACTGGTTTAGAATATAAGTTCATTTGTAAAATCTTATAGGAGGATGGAGGGATGTGATCAGTAGCACCTCAAAAAACAGAAAAAAAGGATAGAGAAGAAAATGTTTATAGAAAGATCGGTAAGAGAATGAATTTACTAAAGAACAACAGAACAGACAAACTGAAAGGCTCTGCCAAGATTTCTACAACCAACTATTTTTTTTTTCAGTAAATGATACCAGAACCATCATATTTGCACTTTTATCACAATATTTGATGGTCACGTTTTCTACTTGGCTTGTATTAGGTAGAAATGATACTACAGAGAACACTGACAGCATGAGAAGCTGGAATAGCTCAAGCATATGCAGAAGTTTATGCTGGAAGTGACACCATTTTCAGGTCATTGAAGTATTGATGATCTTGAGAATTTGAAAAATAGGATGACAAAGACTTGGGGAAAAATCATAAACCTCATTATGGAGAAAAAGCAATTGAGAAAGCATCATTAAATATTGAACCCTATGCTTATCCATCTCTATAGAATGCAGGGCACCCTTGGCAAGAGTTTGAGAAAGGATCAGGGAGATTTTCAAAAAAGTTTTTGTGGTCACACAAAGTGTAGAGAATACAAGATCTCACTGTACTTAATCTTGTTTGTTAATTCTAAGAATTCATTTTATTCTGCCTCAAAGGTACAACTCTAAAAAAATTTCTTCCTTGCCTGTGTCAAAATATACAAGAGTCCTTGTTAAATTCCACAACATAATTTTTTCCAACACCTTTTAAAAAATATTAAATGAAACATAAAATCAAAAGTCATATGCTAATGGTGCTAGCCTTTGTCACTCAAGGTGTCTAATGCAGAGTTCAAAAGACAGAAGTATTACCTATATAGATAATGAAATCTTCCAGATGCTCCTATTATATATATATATATACATAAAATTATAGATTATATTTTACCTCAAGCCTCAGAATGCTGTAGAGCCACAATCATTCAAAATTCAAAATTACCTGCATGACCTTTTGCAACTCTTTGGGACCAAATAATGCAGGAAAAAACAAAGGACAAAAATTGCCTATTGTCCAAACTATAATATGCGTTTGGATGAATAAACCATTAGGCCCACAGTATATATGTATGTTTATTGCTCATTACAGATAGAAAAAAAAAGCTGAACAATAGTGACCCACAAGGTTCTTTCTACAATAAATGTCTGCTTCTTCATATCCACATTCTCTTTTGGAGTTAAAATTAGTTAAAATGGGGCAGCTAGGTGGTGCAGTGGATAGAGCACTGGCCCTGGAGTCAGAAGACCAGAGTTCAAATCTGGTCTCAGATATTTCACACTTAGTAGCTGTGTGACCCTGGACAAGTCACTTAACCCCAATTGCCTCACAAAAAACACAGTAGATAAAAAGCCAAGAAGACTTAAGTCCAAGTACTACCTCTTTCACCTATTGACTGTGTGACCCTAAGTAAGTGATTAAACTCTCAGAGATCCCAGCAACTTCCTAAGGCTAATTGCAGAACAGATACTAGTTACACCGTGGAGAGAAGCATAACAGGAAAGTACAGTAAACTAGACATGTAGTTGATATTCTCGTAATGTCAGGATGGACCCCCAGAGCAGGATTTATAGAAGAATGTAGCTAAGAGATTTACAGAACAAAAAGGCTCAACTTGGTTGTTATTTGCACCATGAGAACTTACTCACTGATGAACTTACATATCTGTTGAAGTACAGAAATAGTATGCAAATTGATTTATTTGAAAGAAACATACTGGGCCACTTAGAATTCAGCCTTAAGGTTGAATCATGTTCTATTCTTGCCGAAAATAAACCAGACATTTTATAAGCATCCTTCTTTCTGCTTGTACTTGACCTGAAAGAAAAGATGGTGGTAGGACCAAGGTAGATTGGGTGGAGATACAGCCATTGAGTACAGTGGAGAGGATTTGGAGTCTAAAGATCTGGATTAAAATCTCAGCTATTTTACTTACAACCTATGTGACCTTTTGCAACTCATTTAACCTTTTTGGGGCTCATCTATAAAAAGAGAGGACTAGACTCAATGACCTTTAAGAAGACTCCATGGTCTCTAAGATCACTTCCAGCTCTCAATCTATGATCTTATGATCCACAGACCATGATTATAGGAGTAAGGAGGTGGCAAAGCAACACTGTCTTAAGCAATGCACAGTCCATCCTCCCCCAAAATGTGGACCCCAGAGTGATGACCCCATTCACCTTGGGTTATATAGTGGAGAAGGGCAGGGAAGCGGTATCCATTATCTGACGAATGTTCCTGGTCAGAGCACTAATGTGTTTTCTTCTCATGCCCATTTCCATCCAAGCAACCTCACTCTGAGAAAATACCTCTACAACCTTTGAGGCTACTGGTCTCTTTCTTCCTTCATTTCTTCAAAGTCCAAGCAATATTTCTGAAATGTAAGGGAGGAAGCAGCCTGTGTCTAAAACAATGTCAGAGCTGAAAAAGACTTCAGAGATCTTAGAGTTGGCTGCCTTCTCTTACTTTACAGAGGAAAAAACTGAGGCGAAGAGAAAGTTACTTGTCCAAGGTCACATAGTCAGTAGATAGCAAACCCAATACTTAGATTCAGGTCTATCAATTGTTTCCTATATTTTTTTTCCATGATCGCCCAGTCTTTCCTGTCTATCCCTAATGTGACAGGCATTTTTCCCACAGGAATTTCCCAAACTACTTAGTAACATAACACCCCCCACACACATTTACATTTTACATCATCATGTCTAACCAATCTGGGGCCCCTCAATCCATAGCAATTTGGAACATGATCACTGCCCCTCTTTGTGCCTGTTTTTCTCTTTTGTGAAATGAAAGGTTTGAACTAAGTGATCTCTAAATAATTCTAAACCTCCTTGCCAGCTCTAAAATCCTAAGATCCTAAGGAAGTTGCTATAATCTCTCAAACTTCCTATACCGCAGATTTCCCCATTTTAAACAGAACAAATTTACCTGAATGTTTTTAAGGTGTTCTGCAAAATCCAGATGATGGCCTTGGCAGTGTTGTAGGAAGGACCTAAGAAGTAGCTGTCCCCAAGGGAAAACAGTCTTCTATAGATAAATGGTCCCACTCTAGCCCTGGCTGGGCAAAAAAGTAAATCTCATGGAGGAATTTTAGTACCAGAGATCCACTCCTTACAATGTAAACCACAGAAATCTTCTTAGGATTCAAATTCAATGTCATGAATTCTCCATCCTTGGAGGTATTCAAGGAAAGGCTGGGGTACTACCTGTCAGGGGTAAGCTATAGAAAACAAAGACCACTTATATCAAGCAGAAAGCTGGCCTAGCTGACCCAAAGAGGTGCCTTCCAGTTCTAATAGTCTAATAACCCCCACACTATGCCCCTTGCTAGGCCGGTCACAGGAGCAAAGCTGCTTGACCCTATGCCCTATCTACTCCCCACATATCCTTCTGGGGCCTTCCTCTAGGAAAATGACCAGAAAAGAATTCGAGCTCTGAAGAAAGCCAGCAAAGAGAGAGAATTGAAGAGACTTCGGGTGAAAGAACTGGCTAGGGCTAAGCAAGAGATGGCTGCCCTGAGACAGGAGCATCAGAGAGTCAATGCCAAATTGCAGGACTACTCTATATTCCAAAAGTACTTGGAGAAGGTAGTGGAAAACTCTGAGGTAAGTGAGCTAATTTAGCAACTCCTCAGGTTGGAGTCGATCTTTCCTTCCATCTGATCAGCCTTTCACAGTGGAGGACAGTGCCCAGTCCTGAGGTCAGATGTCCCCAAGACTATGAGTACCTCTGGCTTCTTACTGTCTCAGGTCAGAGTATCCCCACCTTTATTTTCAGTAACTTAAGTTATTCCTTAAGACCTTCTATGGGCCTTCAAGATGCAGGGGAATTTAAGATGGAGATAAAGGCAGAATTTGACTGGTAGGATGGTAAGAGTTTTAACTCCTTGGGGGAAAAATTTTGAAGCATACATCCCCATTATATACATATTTATTTAATTACTTGTTGCTTATATATCACATGTGCATGTATTTCTCATATATTAAGAACATTATAGAACATATCCCAAAATAATGTTTTAAAGGATGCATAGGGAGTCGGAACTCTGACGTTGGAGACTACTGAATTATAATATAAGTAACCTTTCTCCCTAAAAAAAAAAAAAGCTAAGGTTTTTTAAAAATTATAATCTAAAAGTAAGCCAATAAATTTTTAAAATTAAAAAAATTATAATCTATGCTCTTACTTTATAAAAATGAGATCTGGGGGAAAAGCACTGCCTAATCTCAGATCAATATGGCACTAAATACTAGAAAGCCTCTATCTTACCCCACCCCCAGTTCCTTTTCCCCAAAGTATTTTTTCCTCTAAAATTTCTCCTTAGCTCCCAAAATTCTCAATAAGCATCATATTCAAAGAATGTCTGTTCTGAATAGGCCCTTAAAAGTCACCTGTTTTAATCAGAGGTCCAGAGAGAGTTATGGACTTGCCCAAAGTAATAGAGCTAATGAGTGGCAAAGCTCGGATTGAGAATTCAGTCTCCTGACTCTAGGACCAACAAGAACCTTATATTATGTATAAGGTCAATGGGAAAGGGGAAGGGATATAGACTGACTCTAATTCTAAAATCCTATGACAGGGGCAGCTAGGTGGTACAGTGAATAGAGCACCAGTCCTGAAGTCAGTAGGACCTGAGTTCAAATCTGGCCTCAGACACTTAACAATTACTAGCCCTGTGACCTTGGGCAAATCACGTGACACCAATTGCCCTCCAAAAAAAGCAAAAAAAAAAGTTAAAATCCTATGACAGAAGCAGAAACAGAGCCAGAGTATTTCCTGAGCATTTACTATATGCCAGGCACTTTGCATAGAACTGAGAGTACAAATGCAAGCAAACAATACAATTCCTCTGCTTAAGAAGTTTCCTTTCTAATAGGAAAAAGAGAATACACTACCACACAATAAGGGAAGCTGAACTGGGGGGGAGGCATACCCTTGTAGAGGCATGGTTTGGATCAGGTGGCTCAGAAATAAGGTTGGGGCCTGGTTCCTGGCAAGATAAGGTGAGAAATGGACTTGGGATTAGTAACCCCTCGGTTCCAAGAGCCTGGAACCTCTCATCCTGAAAATGAGAGTAGGGGTAGGGACGGAGATGAAGATGATGGCCAGAGTGCAAGTTGGTATATCCTTGTACCTGAGGGTACCCAGCCTGGAACCTTCAGGCTGAGATGACTGAGGGTTCTCCTTTTCTTTTTCCCCTCAAGTTAATCACACACCTGATTACTGAGTTGGGCCCATCTTAGAAGGCTCCATCAACACAGAAGGGCCACCAATTAGGTTATCATACTCTTTCAGTGTATGTACAAATCCAGATTCTCCTTATCCTCCTCTCTCTTCTACCTCACTCACACTCTCTCCCACTATTTCAATAGTGTAGTATTATCTTTGTATTACAGAGTAAGAAACTGAGGCTGAGAGTGAAATAACTACTCAGGGTCATATAGCTAGTCACCATCGGTACCAAATTTTGATTTTCTGACTCTGTCTCCCTCACCTCCACTGTGCATCCCTGTTAACACTGTCATACTAGGCTATTTCTACTTTTTAGAACTAGTGAGAATGAGTGTTAGTGAGGTAAAGAAGAAAAGAAGGTAAGAAGGAGAATTCGGATTTATACATACATTGAAAATGTACGATAGCATAACCTGTGACCCTTCTGCATTGATCGGAGCCTTCTAGTGTGGGAACAACTCACTACTCAAGCAGGGGAATGATTAGCTTGTGAGAAAAAAAAAAAAGAGAACCCTCAGTCCTCTCAACTTAAAGCCTCCAGGGTAGGCCCAGCTAACCACCAGGCAGGGACATGATTAAGCTGGTGGGAAAAAAAAAGAGAACCTTGAGCCCTTAGTCCTCCCAGCTTAGAGGTACCAAGCTGGATACCCTCAGTGACTCAAATATGGGAACAGATAGAATAAGAGGCACATTTTCAGGGTAAGGTGATATCACCACCATGTTTCTCCTTAATCCAAATGGGTTGGGTCTGCCACATTTATTGTTGTTAATCCTTCGTTCTTGAAGAGGACCAACAGATACTTCTGGAAGGTAACGACCCCTATTCCCTTCCAACCCGATATAGTTTGAGGAAATTCATGAGGTTATTGGACGCTACAAGACACTTGTGAGCATGCACCATGACCTGATGCAGTCAGCCCAAGAGGGGCAGGAGAAAATTGACAAGGCCAAGGCCCGGCTTACACGCTATGTGGAAGAAAAGGATGATGAGGTCTTACAGCACAACAATGAACTTGCCAGGCTGCAGATGCGGTATGACCGTGCCCGTAGTGATGTCATCATTTGGGTAAGAAGTCCTTCATGTCATAGGATTATCATAGCCAAAAGAGAGCTCAGAGATCATCTCATTTTATAAATGAGGAAATTGAGACCCACAGGAGAGAAGTAAGACCCAACATCACATAGTTATTACGTAGAAGAGCTTGGATTTGAACCCAGATCTTTCAGTTCTAAGTTCATTGCCCTTTCCATTATACTACACTACTCAGGAAGGTGGTGTCTCCCACCCTTTTGGGTGCCAACATCGTGATGACCCCACTATCAGGAACCTTGTACTTTTGAATTTGGCCCACTCAAGGTTAGAACATAATAATTCCAACTTCCAGTGAGAAGAAACATACAAATCCTCCTTCTGCTCTCAGTAGAATCAGGTAATGGTGGCAACTCTTGGCCTGATGTAAGCCTTTGTACCTCCTGGCCTTGACCTTCCCCACACTGACAAAAAGTGTAATAGTGGAGTGAATGAGGGGGATGAAGTCATTCACCTCCTTGCTTTTGGGCAGAGCTGAATCCCAGACAGAATGAGGTATTTCCCAAGGAGCATAAAATAGCCCAAAGAGATTTACTGAGTCCAGGTTGCTTCCTGACCTACCTGGTTGCGGTAGTGAGTGATCCAAGAGTTAGACAAGTCCTGCTTCCTCCTGGCGTCTTCAGTATTCATTGGTCTACCTTCCTCACTACCCCTCTTCCCTCTCCACTTCCAGGAATCTCGATGGGCACATATTCAGAATACAGCTGCCAAAAAAACCCTTCTGTTGGGCACCATCAAGATGGCGACCCTGAACCTCTTCCAAATTGTGAGCAAGCAACTAAAGGAGACCACCACACAGGTGCGGGTGGAGGATACCCACAAGCAGCTGGACCTGGTAGGAGGACAAGGACAGCCCTTTACAGGGCATCAGGGGTTTCTGATGATAGGGTCATGGGACGTCATTATGCTACAAGAACCAGGCCTCGTCATGGACATTAGGAATAATCCAAAGTTCCAAATTCAGTAGTCCTGGATGAGAGCAGGAAAGGGTGGGCATTTGTGGCACCATGACAAGCACACTTTTACTGCTTCCTACCTGCTTATAAAACCCCTTAATTCAGGATGGCATTGATTGTGTCTAAGTCCACATTCAACCCAACTCATAGCGCTTCTACAGCCTGGGATTTCTGGTCACAGGCTTCCAGAAACAATCTCTGTTGTACCTGTCAGAGCTAAATACAAATCTACATATTTATGATCTGATCCAGAAAAAAGCAATTATCAACGTCCCTCTCTTTTTTGCTGGCCTGGGCATGATGGGTGTGGAACATTGCATATATACTGTCAGACTCAGTTATACTTTTAAAATAAAGACTAATTTTTCTCACAAAATCATAATCACAAAATCAGAGCTGGAAGAGGCCCAAAACATAAAGTTTTATTTGGAGTAAAGACCTTTGGCTTTTATCAGAAGTGTAAGTAAATGCAAATGTCAAGTGAGAATCTACCTTTCTAGGATAGAAAGTTAATCCTTATAAAGTACTGAATTAGTCTCTCAAAGCTTCAATCATTTTGACTGACAACTATTCTCTTTGTTTTGTTTTGTTTTGTGTTTGGAGGGGGGAAGGCAGGGCAATTGGGGTTAAGTGACTTGCCCAAGGTCACAAAGCTAGCTAAGTGTCAAGTGTCTGAGGCCGAATTTGAACTCAGGTCCTCTTGACTCCAGGGCTGGTGCTCTATTCACTGCTCTATTCACCTAGCTGCCCCTGACAATTATTCTAATAAGTAAAATAGGAGACATTTTGTGCATTTGCTTGTGACAACTATTTTGGCTCCTTTTATTTTGCCATCTTCCTGTATGTAGTTTAGCTGTGTTTTGAACAACTGACTATACTAGTCATAACCATTTAAGTAACTATTATTGTATTATTGTCATTGTAATTTTATCCTTTCACTAATCCTTTCCGTGCTGCTCATTCAACTAAGGGGGAGTTGGGATATTTTGAAGCAGTGGGACCTACATCTCTCCTCTCAAAGATTTTAGACCTAAGCACTAATTAGAACCAGAGGACCTGACATTAATTAGTTAGAACCAGACAACATGACTAACTAACTAATTAGAACCTAAAGAAACTTCATTTCTTCTAGGCCATGGGCAGATGATCCATGTGGGATTGAAGCAGCTTTGTATGGGTAGGTGTTTCATAACAGAGAAACCTGTGACAGGCCAAAAAACTTATTCTTTCTGTCCCTTGTTTTGTCAGATCCAGGAGTTCATCCAGGACCTGTCAGATATCTGGGCAGAGGTTAAGAAGAAGGATCCATCACTAAGCCAGCCGAACATCTCATATAAGGCATAGAAAAGGAAGCAATAGTTCCCAACTCTTCTGGATCAGTATATTATAGTGCTCTCAGCATTTCAATGGTAACCCCACCTTTCCACTAAATGATAACCATCCCTCCCTCAGACACCCACTAAATGTGATTCCAAGAGACATTAAATTCTAAACTGACACAATTTTCATTTTTTCGTTGGCAGTTTCTCCATTGTAGGAGGGTGGATGGGAGGGACTGGGACTTCCCAAAGATGGGAAGGTTGGGCATGTATGCCCTAGATTTTAGGGGGGAAAATATTTCAAAAAGACCAGAAGCAAGATAGAAAAAGCCCCATGGCCTGAGGTTCTAAGAAGGAAAAATAGCTCAAGAGAGATGGGAAGCTTCCCAACATGAAATATTTAGAATACAATCACATATTATTTCTGTGAGGAGGAAAAAGCAGAGGAATCAAAGGAAACCAATGTAGCTGCACAAGAGCAGCTACTTTGAGCTCAAATAGATTCAAAACTATCTGAATAAAAGAGGACAGACAAGAGCAAATAATCAAGAACAAATAAAGTAGGTAAGAAAGACCCAGATCTGTTAAGGATAGTCTCAGAAGAGCCTAAAGGTCAGAATGAGCAGAAGCATCTGAGAGGTATGAGGTTATTAGAGCCTGTGCTACAGTGGTGGTGATATCAGAGGAAAGGATGGGGCATATTCCAGAGATGTTGCAGTGGTTGAGATATGGGAGGGTGAGAGATAGGAGTTGAAGATGACTAGTAGGTTGTGAGCCTGAGGGACTGGGAGAATGGTGTTGCCCTCCACAGTAACAAGGAAGGTAGGAGGGAAGGAGAATTAGGGGGAAAAATAATTAAATCTGGTTTTGGACATATTGAGTTTAAGATGTCTACCAGATACCTAGCTCAAGATGTCTGAAATGAAGTTTAAGATATGAGATTGGGGAGAGTTTGGGACAAGAAGGGTAGATTTGAGAATCATCAGCATAGAGATAGCAATTAAATCCATGAGAGCTGATGAGATCATCCAGTGAAGCAGTATAGAAGAAGAGACAGAACCCTGAGTAAAACCTACTGTTAGAGGACATGATCTGGATGCAGATCCAGCAAAGGAGGCTGAGAGGAGCTGTCTGATAGGGAGGAGAAACCTGGGGAGAGCAGTGTTCTTAAAACCCAGAGAGAAGAATATGGAGGAGGAGAGCACTCTATATATACTTTCCCAACAACAAGCCTATAAAGCATATCATGTAAGTATTGCTTTTTCCATTTTACAAATGCAGAAGACTTTCTATCAGAGATGAATTGACTTGTCCAAGGTTCCATGATGCTTATCTGTCAGAGCCAAGACTCAAACTTGGACTCTGTCCAATTCCACTGTTCTGTACAACTACAAGTGACTTTTGAGGAACTATGTGGAATAGATGTCAAAAGACTAGAGAAAGACATGTCCCAATTTTCAAAAAAGGGAAGATTTATTCTATTAACTATATAGACCACTATTTATGAAGCTAATCACCAAAAAATAAATAAATAAACAAATAAATTCAGCACCTTGCTAGGCCCTGGAAGAGATACAAATTTCAATAAGACAGTCCTTGCCCTTGGGGAATTTACACTCTAATTCAGTCATAACTAGGAATTTTTGCACCTGAGGCAAGCACCATAGGACACCTAGGTCAAGAGTCTAGAAGTCAGCCTTTTGGGGGAAAGGAGAAGGGGAGAGAGGGACATGGATACCAAGCCTATGGAGGGACACTATGAGGCTACTGGTGAGGAGGCTCATTACATACCCACCCACATCCTGAGGAAACTTTTTATAACTTTTTAAATGAATTATTCTTGCCTAGATGCTAAGTAAGGTAAGTTGATTATAATTGGCATCCAAGAAGCCTGAGTAAGGATGTGGGGATGCAAATACTTATGTACTTTCAGAGAAGAGAGGTGGAAGAAATTGAGCTAGAAGGGTCCTTAGGGATCATTTCATTCTACTCCTTGATGTTACAGAGGTGGAAACTGAAGCTTCAGAGAGGCTAAGTGACAAATCCTATAGACAGACAGACTGTTAGAGCTGAAAGACACTCTGTTGTCCAAACTCCTTATTTTACAAAGAAGGAAACAGAGACCCAAAGTTAGCTCCAGGGCAGTAACTAGAACCCAGTTCTCTGACTCAACCAACATTCTTTTGGCCAGGTTGCTAAAATCTGTCCTTACCAGCAAAACCCTAGAAATGCAGTGATGTATATCAAAATACCAATCACATATTTATAGAACTAGACAAAATATAATAAAATTCATGTAAAAGAACAAAAGTAAAATTATCCAGGGAAACTAAGAAAAAGTAAAAATAGAACCTATCATTTGGGAAAATAATCTGTACACTAAACATCTCTGATTTTTAGATATCCAAGATAAAGGGAATTCAAACAAATATGTGAAGACCAAGCACCCACTCCCCAATAAAAAGTAATCAAAGAATAAATAATACAAATTCAAATGATTTCTAGCCACATGAAAGATTGCTCCAAATCATTAATAATAGAAATGCAAATTAAGACAGTTTTGTGGTTTTGCCTCACACCATCAAATTAGCAAAGATGATGTAGCAAAGTCTCTGAAGTTAACTCTCATAACTCCTATTTGCGCTGATAGATCAGGTGCCCAATGGGATACTACTAAATCTTCCTTTGGGACTTGAGGGGTAATTATAGTTCATGAGCTTCCCACTATGCTTGTCATCAGATTCAATGAGCTGTCTGAAAGGGATATTTGCTCAGATCATATAGTAAGAGTAGTTTAAAAAAAACCCAACAAACTTCCTCTCCTCCCTTTTCTGCCCCCACTCCCCATACACAAAGTGTGTGACAATCTCCCCACTAGTATATTTGGAGTCCAGGGGATCATGGATTCAAACTTAGCACATGTGGCAAATTGCCATGAGAGTCACCATGTATCCTGCACAGCAAACCAGTTTCTTGACAGAAATTTGGTGGGTCACACAGATAATCTACCTGAACCAGTGCTGTATCCTTGCTGAGTATCTTTTCCATTATATGGCCAATTGAACCTCCTTTTATTAATTGCTAGATGGCCTACACATCTTATTTCCTTCCAATCTCAAACCTGAAACATTAGACTAGCCTGAGCTACAAGACAGGCAAATTGAACTTTTTACCAGGAATTGTAAGTAATATTGACAGCCAGCCTTTAAGTCCTGCTTCTAAAGTCTACTCTCTTGGTGACCATTGATAAACAAACCATCTTGCCTCAATGCACCAGGCAACTTTCTATAAACTGCAGAGCAGGTAGCAATCTGCATTGGTAGGAGTTTCATTACTGGGATTTTCCTATACCAATAGAATCACAGTTCTGGTAAAAAAAAAAAGGGGGGGGGGGGAGGGAATATTCATAGATTGACCTTGTGGGCCTTTGGACTTTGGCATTTTGTCTATTTACATAATGATTAAGAGTTTAGGGAAGGTTTTTATCTTTTTACAAAATAACACCCTTTTCTTCCTTCTCTCTTGCCTCATCAGGATACGGTGACCCTATGTTCTGGAAGATTACAACAGTGGAGCAAAGCTCTGCCAGTTCTCAGTGCTTAAAAAGGCTTTGAATACAGGCTTGGCAACATCTGGTATTTAAGGGCTGGCCTAGCTAGGTATAGAGAAACTCATCACTTAGAAAGTTGTGAGGGTTTTTTTGCTTTTTGTTTGTTTTACCAGAACCATTTAGTAATACCATCTAGTGAGACATAAAGAGGTTACCATTGGTATCAGTGGAGAGAGTGCCAATGTGGCCTGGATAAAAACATGACTCCTAGAAGCATTCTTTCCACCCTCTCTTCTCTTCCCATGGATTATTCTATCTAGAGAAGAGTCAACATAATTACAAACCATGATCATCAATGTTTACTGGACTTTCCAGTGGAAAGATGTTCCTAAGTTTCTAGGAGAAGGCTGAACACAGAAGACTGAGAACAGATGAGGTTTTTGTATCCTTATTGTGTCCTCCATACTATGGATATATTTGACTCCGAGCTTATATAAATCAATGTATAACTCAAATGTTAGACTCCCACATCCCTCTATAATGGCATTCTTCTAATGGATGGAGTTTAATCTTGGGTATTGCTGTAATTATAATCCCTGTATCTTGTTTTGCTCCTGCCTAGTGATCCACTGGCTCACCTTTGCCTTATGTCTCCCAAAAGTCCTTTCAACTCCCTGCAAGCACTAAGTCTAACAAAAGCATTAGCCACAGCACCCACAGAATAGATTTATTAGATAACAGATAAGAAATTCTAGTTCCCCTTAACTTTACCTTCTTTTCCCTAGGGGGTTCAGTCATGGCCCCTCAAACTCACAGTACCAATTAGTGAAGTCCCGGTCATATGCACTGGTATTACGAGTTCCAAGGCTAATTTAGTGTCAGCTGTATTTCTCTTCCCTGCAATCTGTGAGTTCCCTTGATCAAGCATCTACCTGCCTGTTATTTTCATTCTCTCTCTCATTCTGCATTCCCCTCTCTCAACATGGGCTTGTGTCTTCTCTTCATCAGCCCTGGAACTTCTCTGCATTCTCCTGGCAACAAGGTCACTTCCTACAAACAGATCCTCATTCTTGATGGTTGCTTGATCTTTGGTTGCTTTTTCTAATGCCCATGTGCCTCTACTTTCTTCCCTCCTGCATAGAATAGGAAAAGAGACCATTTACATCCTTTCAGAGCTGTCTAGGTCCTTCCTGCAGTAGTCTTTTTAGTGCATGCCCCCACTATAAGTTAAGTTGCAGGAATAGGGCACTGGAGGGATGAGATGTGAAGTCAGCCTAAGAATGGGAGCTTTGTGTGCTCTGACCAGATATAGTATAGTAAAGGAGAAAAGAAGGCTGTCACCCCGTCCGTGGTACTATTTCCAAGCAATGAAAGAAATAGAGGCTGAGAAAGAAAAAAAGATGTGACATCCAGCTTCTCCTGTGATTTTTTCAAAAATATTTTACTTGTATAAAAATTACTTTGGTTGATCTAATTTTTATCTCAGGATTAAAAAGAGGTTTCTCCAGCCCCTCTCATCCAACTTCTCTCTTTTTTGTGTGTGTGCCACTCCCATTCTAATATACATTCATGCTAGGAGAATTTTTTAAAATTGTACTCTAAATTTAGAGCTGACCTCAAAACTTCTGATGTAGGAGACCTCTTTGTCTTTGACTCAGTGCCAGCACACAGGGCTGCCTCCTTATCATCATTATTATTGTTGCTATTTAATTCTTTCAGTTGTCCTAGAAACAGGGAATGGAATGACTTGTCACAGCCAAGTAATGTGCCCAATGAGCTGAGAGAGACAAGACCCTGTCTCCAACCATTTCCCTTGTCAATGTTATACTTGTTGAAAAACAAAAAGTTTTCTCTTCAGTTCTATATGTTGGATATATTTCCAATTCTCTCTGGTCTCCCTTCTACATCTTCATCTCCTCCAAATCCCAGAAATTCTCTACCCTCCCCAAAGGCAGTGGTGGTCAATTTCTTTTCTGTATCCAACTATTTGTCATCTGGGATCTGTCCTCCTAGTCCCTGACCCCTCAGTTATACTCACAGTCCAACCTCCCTTCCCTCCTCCCAGTTGAACCTAACAAGACACAAATACTCTGGTCTCTTATTTTCTGCCAGGTTGTTCTCTGAATTCCAAGGCCTAACTAGGGACTGGAATGCAGTGTTTACCTTGCTCAGAATCAATCAATTCCAGTTCATTACCCATAATAGGCACAGGAGTGAGGAGATCTGGGCTCCAGGCTTGGCTCTGGAGGAAATAAGATGACTAGCAAGTCATCTCACTGAGTACATTTGCTCATCTGTAAAATGAGTTATTTCATTCATTCAACCAACCTGGCAACTAGGTATATAGTCATTGTCCTAGGTGATAAAATAGATTCAAATGACAACAGATTACCCTTACATGTAGACTTACGGTTATAAAGGTTAATTCACATCTATTTAGTGTTTAATAAATGCTTGTGATTTCAACTGATGGGGGCAGGGAATATAAATTATTAGGGAAAACAATATAATTTTTCATTATTTTCTTTTTATGTATAACACCTAGCACAGAGGCTTGCACATAGTAGGCACTTTAAAAATATTCATTGAATTGAATTAGTTATTGTGGACTAAGTACTGAATTGGAAATCAAGAGATGAGAGTTCATCTTAGTTATGCCATTAACTTGTTTGTGACTTTAGGCAAATCATATAACCTCCATAAACCTCAACGTCATGATCATGATGATGATGATAGATAGATAGATAGATAGATAGATAGATAGATAGATAGATAGATAGATAGATAGATAGATAGATAGATAGATATAGATAGATAGATATCAGATAAATAGATAACATTTATTTAGTACCTACTACATGCCAGGCACTATGCAAAATGCTTTGCAAACATTATCTTAAATGCAGGTCCTTCCCACATCTTCTATATTATGTACTTTTGCATTCTGGAGGAGTTTAGAGCAAGTCTGAGTTTAGAGGAGTAAAGGAGGGAGAGAGGGAAAAAGGAGAGGAACATCAGGACCTGAACAAGGACAGTTCCATTTCCCCTTCAGAAAGTTAATCAGCAGTTCCCCAGATGCAGACAACCAGTCACAGAGTTTAGTTGGCAACCTGAATAAGAATTTCTCTGTGAACTATAAGAAACTAAACTGAACAAGCTTCAGGCTGTAGTGACTGACACGGTCAAAGTACTTGGCTCCTTCAGCATGCATACAGGACTGTAACTATCAATTTAGTGCAGAAGCAAGAACATAAAATTACACCCCACCTATTCTAATGTGTGTGCTTTCACTAGGGAATGGACCTGGGATTTCATCTGATGCAAGAAACTCTCTGTTGAGGAAATTTCCTTTACCAGTGTAGATTTGTGACTTCTCTGTAATTTAAAAGTCTTAGAGGGTAGCCTAGAGCCCTAAAAGGTCCCAGTAAGTGTGTGGCAAAGGCAGGATTTTAATACAGGTATTCCTGGCTCTGAGTCTTAATTCCCTATCCTCTGTGCTGTGTTGCTTATGATACTAGAAGCATATTTTATATATTTTTCTGTGCCCTTCTGGTTTTTGCACCCAAAGAAAGTGGGTCACTTGTTTTGCCCTTGGATAGGATCCAAAATTAAGAGAACCTGGAATCAAATCTCACCTCTAGTGTTTACTAGCACTTCCTTAACCGTGGGCAAATCACTTAATTTCTCTGAGTCTTAATTAATCTCCTCATCTGAAAAATGGAAATAATAACATCCATGGAACATAGCCTACAAGGCTATTGTGAGGATCAAATGAGACAATATAATGGACAATTATTTGCAGGCCTTAAAGGCTATACATGTCAGCTATAATTATTATTACCATATATGGCCAGTAAGGACTGAGTGCTACTGGCAAGGATATCACTCACTACAGATGGTGGGCCCCCTGTGTGAGATTAGCTACATACCAGCCCAGGACAAACAGACCATCACTCATCCAGATGGATGGGTAGGCAGACAAATTGGTTATTTATAGTTCTGGTCACATTCTTTCAATAATGCATGTTAGCCAAAAAATGCACAATGCTGAGTTAATCTTTGACTCTTTTACTGAATATATTCATCTGAATAATGAGAACTGAGAAATTTTAGGAGTATGTGGGTGAAGGTCTGCTGCTCTTCCTCCTTCTCAGCTGCTTCTCCACCACCAGCAGCTGCTCTATCAAATTCTCTCTCATTTGATCCTTCTTCCTAAATTCTCTTTCATAATCTTCCTCTCCACTGATTATCATTGGTCCCAAATGTATTTTACTTCTTTAAAATCTCCCTACTTCAGTCTTGCATGGCTAGAAAACTGGATCTTTATATGTAAAATCATGTTTCTGCTAACTCTTGTCAGGTATGGCTGGCTATGCCAGCTTGTACATATTGTACATTTGAACTCTAATTATCTAAAGATTACCCCCCTGAGCCATGGGATCTGAAAAAGATGACATCAGATGCATACAGCTTTCCCAAGAATCTGGACCTGACCTCTACTGGGACAGCTTCTTTCCTGGAGAAATTCAACTAGAGGACCGATGGAAAAATGTGGCCCCCTCCTCCTCCTTGTGACTATGGCCTTGATTATAGGAAGTCTCTATTAACTCTGTTAAATTGCTAATTGTTATGGATCCCCACTACCAGCCCTTGGGAACAGAACTGACTGACCTGTATGATTTGGCCTGGCGGTATCAAAGGTTTGACACATGTGAAAAGTGGGGAATGTTGTGCTTGGCTTGCCCATCCCCTGCCTCGGCTCTCCCTCATGGAGGTGAGCAGACTGCAGGGCTTGGCCCCGCCCTTCCCCGGTTAGCCCACCTTCATGGAGTTAGGAGGGTTTCTGAGTTGGGAAGATTTGGCATCAGCAGGAATTTCGTGGTGTATACTGACCAATCACTGTTTTTGGTCTCTGCAAGTTTCTGCTTACATAACATCTAACCGTTGTCCATGTGGCGTCCCTTTAAAAGCTGAGGCTTTACTTGAGATCGATGCTGTATGACCTGGGATGGTGGGGTGGCAACTCATCAGCCTGCCATGTGGCCTGATCAGCCAACATATTGTATCATAAAGGGTTCAATTCTAAACAAAAAAAATATATATTTTTTAAAAATCTCCCTACTTCCTAACTCACTCACCTTCTGATCCTCTTCCCTGATGACCTTACTTTCCTTTCTAATCTGCCTGATAGCCACTGATATTATTCTCTTCTGGCCACTGGCACACACATGAATGGCCAGATTCTTGTTAGAAGGGCCCATTGCAGTTAGGCAAGGAAGCAAAGAGAAAATTCCTATTCCAAAGAGGAGACGTGCAACTCTTTAAAAGAGTTTGAGATTAGCTGGGGTTTTTGTTCCCATGGAGGGAGGGAGGGAGGGAGGTCATATCTTTTCTCCCTTTGCTCATAATCTAAGTTATCAGATTGACCGTGAAACATTCCTTCACAGATATTAAGCTTACACTTTTCTGATTGTCCTGAGGGTGGGGTCACCATATAAATTGCCCAACTGGGGGAAAACAATTTACTCACATGAAAAATATATAACTGAAAAGTAGTTTATATTCCAAACTGACATTGCCCTGAGTTTCCATATTTTTCTTTGTGAGGGAAGTAAGCATTTCCAAGGTAATGTGGTTTCTAGTGTTGTAGTGCCAATGAGATATTCACAGCACCAATGGCAACTATGAACATGTGGACATAATTCTCAATCACAAAATATAACATGGGCTCCATATAGAAGACAGAAGCAAAACATTTATTCAGACACCAGAAAAACCAAATCCCCAAACTAGAAAGTTGAATCCATCATAGAAACAAAGAGGCACATCATAGCACAGCAGGAAGCCACACCATCCTTTAGCCTTTCCACAAATAAACACAAACCTAGCTGTCACAGCAGGGGGCAAACAAACTCGCAAGCCTAGCTCTGTCCTTGGCTATGTCCTCTCTCTCCTGTCATCTAGCTGCTCTGACTCCCAGCTTCCTGTGGGCTCTGGTTCACCCTTCAGCAAGCTCCTCCCACCACAGGCTCCATGTGATTACATTGATCTTATTAGGGGGAAGAGAAGATCTCCAAATTCCGTTAGGCCTATTAAGGGGAAGGGAAGATCTTCAAATTACCATTACCATTACATTTGGCCCCAAGATCATTCATGTCTCTTACAGAGCAAAAATACATTAACAATACATTTCATTACATAGGTTAATGGGAGTTTTAGGGGTAACTGGCAGGGTAACTGGTGTCAACAGAACTTTACAATAATGTAACAGGGATAGCACAAAATAAGCACATAAAAATATCTTAAGGTGGAGGTTTGGGCACAATCACCCCATCATTCCCCCCTCGAATGAATGGGGCTCAAAATCTTGGGGTAAGGGGAAAAGGTCTCTTCTCCATAGCTACTTCCTGCTGAAATTGGACTTGGAGCTGCTCTGCCCCAAGAGGTCCCATTTGAGAGGTCAGTTCTTTATAGCTGGCATCTAGAACTTGGTCAATGCAAAAGGTTCTATTTGAGAAGTCAGTTCTTTAGCTGGAATCCAGAGTTCGGTCAACACTAGGTCCAGGGGTGACACATCACAGTCATGGACAAGGTATGACATCTGACTTAAGCAATCAGGCATCTGCTGGTGGAGGGTACTAAGGCTGCTGGGAACAAATCTAGCAAACAAGTTTAACAACCAAAAAGCCAAAAAGAAACAAGTATAGGGCCAGCTATGCTTCTGGAATCCACAAAACCACTATCATAGCCTCATTCATGGTAGAATATATGAGTTAAGGGTACAATTTGGGTACATCTTCTCCTGAATAAACAACAGTTACTGTATTATTGTTCCTGTGTGCTATAATTTCCGCAGCCTTTGGAACATCATCTAATTTCTGCTTTACCCATACTTTAGTTCCCAATTTTATTCTATTAGTAGAACCAAACTGTTCAGCTCCTCTGATAGTTATTTCAGAAGGAGGGTCAGTTTTCACAAGGGGTATTGATTCACAGGGAGTAATGATCACTTGAACTATTCTATCATTTTTACAAAACAACCCAAATTTTGGAATGTCACAGTAATTTCTCCTTGATAATTACAATCTATTACTCTAGCCAATACATTTATTCCTCAAACTGCTAATCCTGATTTAGATAGTCTCCATCCAAAATGATTTTTAAGGATTCTCATAAATATTCCAGTGGAGATTTTTTCTTATTTCTTCTCTATCTAAATAAAAGTCCTCTAAACAATGTAAATTATATCCTGCTGAACCAGGTATTCCTTGATATGGTGGTAGGACATCTTGCCTCACAGTCCAACACTCAATTTTTGGGATCTCATGTGTTTGCTGTTTTCTAATTTGCAGATTTAGGGTCATAATTCTGGCTAGAGGTATACTTCCTCCCAAAGGTCTATTATTCAAATTACGTAAAGCAACGAACAAATTATCCTTCCAATATTGATACAAATTATTAGAACTTAACTTCCTTAACTGTTCTTTCAATAATCCATTTGTTTTGGGGCGGCTAGGTGGCACAGTGAATAGAGCACTGCCCCTGGAGTCAGGAGGACCTGGGTTCAAGTCTGGCCTCAGACATTTAACACAAAAACTAGCCATGTGACCTTGGGCAAGTCACTTAACCCCAATTGCCCTCCAAAAAAAAGCAAAAAAAATAATAATCCATTCTTTTTTTTTATTAACCCAGATGCTTGTGGATAATATGGAATATGATAAATCCATTCTATATTGTTTAATATATAATATCTCTTCATTTCATTACCTTTGAAATGTGACCCATTGTCACTTTGAATCTGCATTGGGCTTCCATAATATAGACTTATGATATCTAGAGTTTTACAGGTGTTTTTCTGGGTTGCATTCTTATAAGGACAAGCCACTAGTACACCTGCATAGGTGTCAACAAAAGTACATATAAATTTGCATCCCTTATCTTGGGTTAATGGGACCAGTGTAATCTATTTGCCAAATTTGGGCTGGAACTTTTTCCCTTGCTATCTCTCTAGTTACTACCAGAGGAACAGTTCATTCTTTTTCCAGTAGACATATATGACATTCCTCTGCTACTTGTTTTAACAACCAGTGAGAGATACTATTATCTCAATCTTGTGCCCACTGGTGTGTGGCCTGGACGCCTAAATGGTCATCTGTTTGATGGACCCATTTTGCTAGTACTGGATCATCAATTGGTGTCAGAGTAGGGACAATATGTTGAATAGCAATCTTTTCTAGTCGATTAGCATGTGTATTGCACTTATGTTCTGGCATGGTAAAGGCCATTTGAGTATCTACATGAAAAACTGACAAATTAGTAACCGAAGACACGACCCATATAGATTCCCATAATTCTTTACCCCAGATTGTTTACCATGAATTTCCCAGTTTTGATTTTTCTACATGGGCATCCATGTAGCTAACCCATTAGCTACCACCCATGAATCAGCAAACATATGACACTGTCCTCCTTGCTCTATTCCAATGGTTTGATACACTGTCACAAGTTCAGCATATTGACTACTTCCACCTAACCAAGTACTTTCTTTAATCTGAGTCTCCCTGAAGTTGTGACAAACTTGGATACAATGGTTCAGGAAGATCTGTAGGGGCAGCTCTTACTTTTCTATTCCATCTAACATCAAGACCCTTTTCTTGATACATTTTGTATAGTTCATTAGTTGGAATACCATCAATTCTTCCAAAATCAACCACTGTTTTCAGTAGAGCAGTAAACAATTCTTTTCTTGTCAATCTATTTTGACTTTGAATCCACTGGCTATTTACTCTTCTCTCTCAAGGAAATTTATCTTTTTCCCATTCCCCTAAGTCACTTAGCTGTGAAATCTTATCCAGCACTTCTGAAAGAGGGTTCCCTATTTCACCAATTAGTATTTGCATCTCCAACCATGATAGCAGTTTTCATTATCTCCTCCTTTAACTTTCTCATACAGTCTTTGAGCAAATACCAGGGTCTCTCTCCACTACGCCACATAGAATCAGGAGCATAAATTTATCGCATCCTTCAGCAGCTAAAGCTTACAAATTGGTTGTATTGTTACCTCCTTGCATATGGTAATCTCTAAAAGCTTGGTGTACAAAAGGATTCTGACTAATACCTATAAATTTCAAGCAATCCACTCTATCTATCAATACTCCTCTGCTCCCTTCATCATTAATTCTCACCCTCCAAGACACTAATGATTCTCCCATCCTTTGGGTGAATGTGCTTAATGTATCAGTAACCTCTTGCTGAGTGAAATCCTCAATTATCTCCCTGAACTGTGTTTGACCCCTGTTGTTCTCCTGCTTTCTTCTTAGTATGGGGCAAACTCATCCCTCAGAGAGATGGTTGCTAGAAGTTCCCTATCTTCATATATTGACCAGTGCCCCATAATTCCAGGAAATTTGATTGACAATCAGACAGATCAATTTCCTTTTCTTATGTGATATAAAAATGCTGATGTATTCTAACTTATAATTGTCATGGAGAAGAGATCGAGCACTTTAACATGTGACATCTTCAAGCAAAAGGAGGATATAGAGAAAATTCCCTTTCAGGTACCAGTTGTACTATGGCATCTTTGAGAGCTCCAAGCATCTGTAATTCTGGCTTGATACCCAAAAAGAGACTCTGGGATATCCAGTTCTGGCTCTAATGGGCCACTAACCATTGGAAAATCCAAGACAAGGCAGGGAAAAGTCAGGAGGCAGAGGAAAGGAACATGCTCACTGTATCAACCTCCCCTATCAAACGACATACATTCCCAAAGAGACTGAGCCCTTGATGGGTGATTCATCTCCATACTTGCCATAGGCTGCTTGTCTGCATTTCAGTCTGCCCTGTCTCTGACTCCAGACTGCAATGGTGATGATGATGATGGTGATGATGATGATGCAAAGAAGAAAAAGAATGATAATAACAGTAATAACTAACATTTATATAGCACTTAAAGATTTGCAAAGGCATTTTCCTCACAACAATCCTGTAAAATGAGTAGTATAGGTATTATCTTGATTATTCAGATGAAGAAAGAGAGACTCACTAAGGTTAAATAATTTGCCTCTGGTCATATTGCTAATAAGTGTCAGAAACGGGCTATGAAACCAGGTGTCTTGACTTCAATTCCAACACTTTATCCAATATTATACTACTATTTGTGATTCCATTTATTCCTACTTAGCTTTATCTGGGTACTAATCCACCATCCGTTTCCTGTTTGTTTCAGTCACTCTGTAGACTATTGTGCTCACTTGGTATCACAGTCCTTTTGTTCCCCTCTTTAATCAGAATCCTCCTCCTAATATGATTTCTGGTTGTGGAATATTAATTTTCAGATTCTAGCTGATGATTTTCTCCTGCTGTCATCTTGGAGCAGTGTTGCTGTCTTCTGCTAGCCTTAAAAGTCTGTAGGCTCTCACAACCCAGCTTCCTTAGTTTACCATGTCTGGCCTGAAGCCCCATTTCTGGTCTTGACATGACACTCAAGTGTTCAAGAGAAAGGGGGAAAAGTAAACAAATAAGGAAAGGAAGGTAAGAAGAAGAAACTAAAATGAGAATGGCATTAGCAAAACCTCTAATGTTTGAAAATGATTATTATGTATATTCCTAATTCTTTATAGAAATTCCAAGCTCAAGAATTGGAAATCAAATGTCTGTCAATTGGGGAATGGCTAAACAAGCTGTGGTATATGATTGTAATGGAATATTATTGTTCTATAAAAAATGACAAGGGGGCGGCTGGGTGGTGCAATGAATAGAGCACCAGCCCTGGAGTCAGGAGGACCTGAGTTCAAATCTAGCCTCAGACACTCCGACACAATTACTAGCCGTGTGACCTTGGGCAAGTCACTTAACCCCAATTGCCCTGCAAAAACAAAAAACAAAAAAACCAAAAAGAAATGACAAGCAGGATGATTTTTAGAAAAAAGCTGGAAAGACTGAAGTAAAAGAATGAACTGATTATAAAGTGAAGTGAGTAGAACCAGGAGAACATTGTGCACAATATTGTACAATGAATAACTGTGAATGACTTAGCTATTCTTGACAATACAATGATCTAAGACAATCCCAAAGGACTAATGATGAAACATATTATCTGACTCCAGAGAAAGAACTTATATTGTTTGAATATAGACTGAAGCAGTCTTTTTTCACTTTTTTTTCATTCTTTTGAGTCTTGTTATACAAAATAACTAATATGAAAATGTTTTACATGAATGCCCATGTTTAACCCATATCTGATTGTTTACTGTCTTAGGGAGGGGAGATAGAAGGGAGGGAAAGAGGGTTGGAATTTGGAATTTAAAACTTAAAAAAATGTTTAAAAATTGTTTCAACATGTAATTGGGGGGAAATAATATTTTTTTAAAGGAAAGAAATTCCAAGCTCATGACTTAAAAGGAAAAAGACTTTAATCTTTTACAATGGGTTCTTAGATTCATTTGTCAAGCATTTAAGTAATTACTTCCTGCAAGACCCAGCGTGGACATGTAAAGTCAGAGATAACACAGCTCCTGTTTTCCAGGCACTGGTCCTGTGCTCTCCAGAATCAATGGTTAGTGGAAGAGAAATCTCAGATCCTTTCCTTGAAGTTTTGGCCTTCTAGGTGTGCTCTCTTTCCATTTTATTTTTAGCATGGATGTGCATAGGGATAGATGTGCATAGAGAGGGATGTGCATAGAGAGGGATGTGCAATCCATCTCTATAGCTGGAACCTCTCTCTATCCAATGTGAACTTGACATACAATCGCCAGTTTGCCCCTCCCAGTCACACCTTTTACTGGGGAGAAACATCTAAAAGGAACCCAGTAGAATACAAAACCCATTAAGTGGAACAAACATAGTATAGGGGGGCCTGGGCATCAATGAACAAGAGGCTAGCTAAATAATAGGAATTAAGAAAAGAGTATGTAAACCCCAAGGACAGGTAAGATATACAAAGTTAAAGCAAAAAGTTAGTAACCAAGAAATCCAGAGGAATGACCAATACCTGCTGGCTCTGTCTCAGGGGCCTTTACATTCTCTTTCCTGTGGGAAAGAGCCTCTCCTGGGTAAGCTTGGGTTGCAGGCTTGCAGGTGGTTATAACTACAAACAGCTGGCTGTCTGGATAGTGAATGCAGGGTGGGAGACAGTTCTTTGGCAGAGGCATTTCCCTAACAACTGTGTGTAACCAAAAAGTTGTGTGTATGACTTGTTTATATTCTGTTTGTAACCCATGACACAGAACTACAGCTCTGCAATGGTATCCCACAGGTTTAATTTAATCATGGGACTTTCTTTCAAAATTTTCTTTGGCTTACACCACCCAACTCCTTCCCTCCTAGTCCCCTACTCTCTCTGCCCCCAACACACTCCCCACATGCCAGGATTTCCTCTGAGAATATCAGAATTGGGTAATTTTATTTCCATTAAGTATTTCCCCTGGGAATTTTGCAATTCTGGCTTATGTCTAGGTCTCCCCCACAAAAGCAAGGTAAGTTCTTGGTTCCCTACTAAAGTCCTACGAACTATAGAGTATGCTTCAATTTGGTATGAAGCAGATATAATCATTGTGTTAAAAACTGGCATTGATATAACACTACACTGTTTACAAGGGGCTTTAACATACAATATTTTGTTTGATCTCAGCAGGCCCCGATGAGGTTAACAGTACAGGCATTATTATTTCCATATTACAGATGAGGAAACAAAGGCCCAGAGAAAATCAGTGACTTGCCCAAAATGAATGGGAACATAAAAGGAAATAATGAGACTATATATGTGATAGTTTTTTAAACAACATACTTATACTAGGAGATTATTACAAAGTCTCTTGCCTCAGGTCTACAAGACTAATAGGCCTGTGAGACAAAGCCCAAGCCCTAACAGGCACTTGAAATGCAGAAGAAATTCCAACAAAATACCCAGTTTGGTAGTAATTTGGATTAATAATTACATTTATATATATATATTTCTTTAAAATTTGCAAAGCAAGGGGTGACTAGGTGGCGTAGTGAATAGAGCACCAGCCCTGGAGTCAGGAGGACCTGAGTTCAAATCCAGTCTCCAACACTTAACAGCTGTGACCTTGGGCAAGTCACTTAACCCCAACTGCCCAGCCTTCCCACCTCCAAAAAGCAAAAAAAAAAAAATATAAATATATATATATATATATATATATATATATATATATATATATAACCATGCCAATATTATTATTCTTACTGCAGATATTATTTTTCCATTTTATAGATCAGGAAACTGAGACTTAGAGGAATTAAATAATTTGCCCATAGTTTCACAGGTGCTAAGTGTTGGAGCCGGATTTGAATACAGGTTTTCTTGTTTCTAAGTTTAGCATCCTACTTAGCATATCACATTCACTTAGTATGTTGTTATTAAAAATAACACATACTTATTTAGCACTTTAAGATTTACAAAGTGCTTTACTCACAACAGCATAGATTGTATAAGCCATATTATTCCTATCTGAGGTGAGGAAACTGAGAGATAATGAGAAGTAAAGCAACTTGCTTTAAAAAGAGAGTCAGTAAATGCAAGTGTTATAAATGTGTGATGATTGAGTTGTAATTTGATTCAGCTCAATTTTTACACCTAACACAGTGAAGAAATTCTGTGGGTTAAAAGAAGCCATAAGGGAAACTCCAAATCCGGGGTGGGGTCAAGATGGTGGAGTAGAAGCAGGACCTCCCCAAGGCTCCTGCTTCCACCTTCCCCAATCCATGTAAAAAGGGTTCTCTGAACAAACTTTGGAGCTGTAGAACCCACAAAATGACACAGAGAAGCTAACCTCCTGCTGAGGACAACCCAGCAAGCTGGCAGGAATCAGCCAGTGCAGTGCTCTGAGAGCTGAGCCCAGCCCCATCCCAGGCTTTAGCCCCAGGGCAGGCCTGACCAGCCAAAGGCCGGAGGGACTGCAGATCACCAGCAGCTGTGTCCGTTTCCAGAATTATCAACACATAGATGCTAAGGACAAAGTGAGAGGTCAGTGCAGTCCGGACTTTGGGACCCAGTAGTTGGGAGTGCTTCGCCTTTTTCCCCCAGGGCGAGAAGCCACTGAGGAGTGATGCTGTGCAGCTACCCCTACGTGGCAGCTTTAGCTCCAGGCCTGCAGACTGTAGGGGGACCAAGCAACCAGTCTGAGTGGTAAGAGCTCTTGCTTTAACCTGCTTGGATCTAGGGTGGAGGTCCTGGGGTATATATCCAGCTTGCCAGAGTGTGTGGAGACCTCAGAGAGGGTACCCATCTAGTACCTCCAGCAGCTGAGAAAACCCCAGCATTTGGGACGAAAGCTCCCCTGTCTAGTGGCAGAGTCCTACTGTGGCAAAAAGCCCAAGGGTCAAGTGACTGAGGAGCGACATGACCAGGCAAAGGAAACAAAGCAGACAAAAGATTCCAACATTAGACTCCTACTTTGGGGACAAAAAGGAGCAAAGCATGGAACAGGAGGAAGACAGTGAAGTCAGAACTCCTGCACCAAAAGTTTCAAAGGAAAATACAAGCTGGTTACAAGCCATGGAGGACCTTAAGAAGCAGATAAGAGAAGTGGAGGAAAAATTGGGAAGAGAAATGAGAATGATGCAAGAAAATTGTGAAATGAGAGTCAACAGCCTGAGTGAGGAAAATAGCACCTTAAAAAGCAGACTAACTCAAATGGCAAAAGAGGCTCAAAAAGGCAATGAGGAGAGGAATGCCTTAAAAAGCCGAATTTGCCAGATGGAAAAAGAATCTCAAAAGCTCAATGAGGAGAATCATTCCCTCAGATTTAGAATGGAGCAAAGGGAAGCTAGTGACTTTATGAGAAATCAAGATGATGTTAAACAGATCCAAACAAATGAAAGAATAGAAGGCAGTGTGAAATATCTCATGGGAAAAACCACTGACCTGGAAAATAGATCCAGGAGAGATCATTTAAAAATTATTGGACTACCTGAAAGCCATGATCAAAAAAAGAACCTAGAAATCATCCTCCAATAAATTCTCAAGGAAAATTGCCCTGATATTTTAGAACCACAGGACAAAATAGAGGTTGAAAGAATCCACCGATCACCTCCTGAAAAAGATCCCCAAAATAAAACTCCTAGGAATATTATAGCCAGGTTCAGGAATTCCCAGATCAAGGAGAGAATATTACAAGCAGCCAGGAAGAAACAATTTGAATATTGTGGAAACAAAATCAGGATAACACAGGTTCTGGCAGCTTCTACACTGAGGGATCAAAGGGCCTAGAATATTATATTCCAGAGGGCAGAGAAGCTTGGATTAAAACCAAGAATCACCTAACCAGCAAAACTGAGTATCATGTTTCAGGGGAAAATATGGTCATTCAGTGGAATAGAGGACTTTCAAGCATTCTTAATGAAAAAAAACAGAGTTGAATAGAAAATTTGACATTCAGATACAAGAAGCAAGAGAAGCTTGAGAAGGTAAACAGGGGAAAGAAATCATAAGGAACTTATCAAATTTGAACTAATAACATTCCTACATGGAAAAACAATAATTGTAACTGATGAAACTTTTCTCAGTATGAAAATAGTTGAAGGGAATTGAAATATATATGTCTATATCGGAGGGTATATGGGCGTATGAATATATATGTGAATGTGTGTGTATATATATATATGTTACAGGTATACATAGATAGAGGGCACAGGACCAATTTAATAGGAAGGGATGGTACTTAAAAGGTGAAATTGAGAGGTGAGAGAGGAATATAATGAGAGGAGGTGTGGAGAGACAGAATGGGGTAAATTATCTCATATAGAAGAGGCAAGGGAAAATGGTTACAATGGAGAGGAAGAACAGGAAGGCAAAAGGCAATGGGTCAACTTTATTATCATTGAATTTGGCTCAGGGAAGGAATGACATACACACTAAATAGGGTATCTCATCCTACAGGAGAGTAGGGGGAAAGGGAATGAGAGGGGGAATGATGGAAGGGAGGGCAGGCTGGGGGGGGGAGGGAATTTGGAAGCACTCACTTTTGAGGAGGGACAGGATCAAAGTAGAGAATAGAACAAGTAGGTGGTAGGATAGGAGGGAGGGAAATATAGTCAGTCTTTTAAAATTTATCTTCTATGTTAATGTTTTACTTTAGCTACACATGTACAACCTATACTGAACTGCTTATCTTCCCAGTAAGGGTGGGTGACAAGGGAGAAAGGGAATGAATCTGGAATTCAAAGTTTTAAAATCAAATGTTTAAAATTATATATATATATATATATATATACTATTATTAATACTATTTTATATGTAATTGGGAAAGAAGATATACAGGCACTGGGGCATAGAGATCCACCATGCCCTACTGGAAAAGTCAAAGGGGGTATGGGAGAAGATATGGGAGAGAGCAGATTGGAGGAGGTGATATCATGTGGGATTGCTATTTTGGGGTTGTGGGTAGGGGAGAAAATTTGTAACTCAAAATCTGGTGGAAATTAATGATGTAAATCAGAAGTTAATAAACCATTTGAAAAATGAAAAAAAAAAGAAGCCATAAGGGTTAAAAAGACATAAAAGTTCAAAGGTAAACTCAGATGATGGGGATATATACACAAATACAAGCAAGACCTTAGAGGAAAATAGTAACTTGGCCACAAAAGTGACAGGAAGAAAGGAAGCAAGAGCTTAACAAATGAAATTAGAGGGGGGAAATAGAGAAATAAAAAGGTTACAACTACAGCTGGAATGAACCAATCAGAAGCCAATGACTCTATCAGACAAGAGATCATTAAAACAAAGTCAAGAGATTGAAAAACTATGAGAAAATATAAAGTACCATCAAACAACTTGGCTTGGAAAATGGGTTAGGGAGAGATCAACCAAGAATCATGAGTCTCTCTAAAAACCACAACCAAACAAGAAACCTAGATATCATATTTCAAGAAATTATTTTTTTAAAACCTTTCTGACAGTATTAAAATAAGAGGGCAAGGGGCAGTGTGGTGGCTCAGCAAGTAAGAGCACTGGCTCCAGTGTCGGGATGACCTGGGGTTCAAATCCAGGCTCAGATACTTAGCACCACACCCAGAAATAACTGGCCGTGTACCTTGAGCAAGTTACTTGACCCCGATTGCTTTAAAAAAAAAAATAAGAGGGCAAAGTAAAAATAGAAAGAATCCCCTAAAACCCTGCTAAAATCAGCCTCACCACTGAAATTATCATAGCCAGATTCTAGAATGTCTAGGTCAAATAATAAATATTGCAGGTAATTAGAAAGAGCTCAAGGAACCACTGTCAAGATCACATAGGACTAGACAGTAACTGCTATAAAAGAGAATGTAGCACATATAAATTCCCACTTGTTCTGAAAAGCTGGGTCCCCAGAGCATGGCCACTACATCTCCACTGGTCTCTAGGGGTATTCCTGAGGGGGTGGAGATATACTATCTAATGCTATGTAGCTCATGAGCGCCCCTACCAATGTGCTTCTGGCCATTGATGATTATTTGATATCTGTTAGTCAGCAAGACATAATTAACTTTTAGAAAGGGTAGAATACTAAGAACAATTGAAACAAAATACCATACCCTTCCATAAGTGCATTCTGAATCCTGGGGACAGTGGGCTCAGGCTCATCATAGAATACATGTGGCAAAAGGCAACTTAAAATTCCTGTAAGTCGTTTGTTTAGATTACTCAAGTGATTTCCCTTACTTATTTTGTAGCTTTTCTACTAGGCTCTTTATAGAGCTTTTAATTTTAATTCTGTTTGTTCTTGACCCCCAATTTAGACACTGTCATAAGCTGTTTCTTCTTGCACATTGATAGAAAGATAAGTAATCTAAAATCATCCAGACCCCTCTCTCTTCCCTGACACTATACTCTTGAATCTCTATTACAACCAGCTGAATGGTCTTATATAAGTCCCAGGAATCTTTACTAAGATCTCAATCAATCTAAACAGATTTTCTATTCCACCCAAAGAAGTGCCATGGTTTTCTTCACACCTAGTGAACAAGAGATGTTGTATGAGATCTACAAGATTTTTAACCCTACCCTTACAAGATAAAATCTTGGTATGTAATATTCCAAAAAGATAAAGGCTTATAACCAAAAATAACTTACCCTGCAAAACAAAGTACAGTTCTACATGAGGCAAAAAATAAACTTAAGTAAAAGAGAGGACTCTTGAGGATTTCTGATGAAAAGACCAAAGATTTGTAGAAACTTAGAAATGAAAACACAGGAATTAAGTAAGATATAGAAAGACAATTATATTTGAATAATTATAAGGAACTAAACCATGATGGAGTACTTATAATCTCAAAGGAGAGGAAGCCATTAGTGTCCCTTCCAAACCCCTCTGTCTTCAGATATCATAGAGGTACTTACAAAATATACAAACCCAGAGACTAGGTATGGCTTTATTCTGTTTCTCTGGTTTTAAGAGAGGAAAGAAAAAAGGTTGAAAAAAGGAAAACTCTGTAGAGGAAATGAAAAAGAAGAGGAAAGATCTGACTTTTTTACATTATTAGGGTTCATAAGAAGAAGAGAATGCATGAGGAAGACTGGGGAGAGAGGCTCTCTCTTATGTGAATTGTACAAAGGAGGACTGAAAATACACACAGAGTTTGGTGTAAAAATATGCTAAAATCAACAAGGAAACAATAAATAACTTTTAATAGTAGATCATAAAGGAGGGCACCAAAAAGAGAGAAAAAATATAGTAACTAGACATCGAGGTCTGAGCTTGGTGAAAAGAGGTGGGGCAGAGAACTAGGAACAAACTACCTCAGTTGTAAAATAATAGTGCTGATTAGATTCCTTCTTTTCTCTACTTCCTTCTTTGTGAAGGGAAAAAAAAACTTGAAAGACTGAGATATAGGAAAACACAAAATTAAGTCATAACTGTAACTATGAATCAAATGAATTTAGTAATAATGATAATAGTAATAGCTAGAATAAGAGGGTGTGGCCCTATAAGTTTCCAGCAAAAGCTGAGAAATTTAAATATAGGTATCAATGAAATGTTAAGAGGAAGAACTTTGTTATTGTTCCATCAATTGTTCAGTCAAGTCCAACTCTTTGTGACCCCATGGACCATAGCATACCAGGCTCTTCTGTCCTCCACTATCTCTCAAAGTCTGTCTAAGTTCATGTACACTGCTTCCATGACACTATCTATCCATATCACCCTTTGCTGTCCCCTTTTCCTTTTGCCTTCAATCTTTCCCAATATTAAGGTCTTTTCCAATGAGTCCTGCCTTCTCATTATGTAGCCAAAATACTTAAACTTTAGCTTTAATATTTTACCTTCCAGTCTGAGTTAATTTCTTTAAGCATCGATTGATTTGATCTCCTTGCTGTCTAAAGGACTCTCAAAAGTCTTCTCCAGCACCACAATCTGAAAGTGTCAATTCTGTGGCACTTAGTATGCCTTATAATCCAACTCTCATGGCCATATGTTGGTACTGGAGAAACTATAGCTTTGACTATATGGCCCTTTGTCAGCAAGGTGATGTCTCTTCTTTTCAGTATGCTGTGCAGACTTGCCTCCTCTTCCCCACCATATACTGTGCTTATGGAACTGTACATCCCTGGTGTTGGGGGGAAATACTTTTCTTTTTATGCCATTTTAGTCATAGACCTTGTCAATGTCCTTCTTAAACCTTGGTGCTTAGAACTGAACACAATGTTCCATAGGAGTAGGGAAGAACACAAGGGGATTGTTACCCCCATCTAATGAGATTTGTTGAAAGTTCTTAGCACAGTGCCTGGCACTTAATGGGCATTTAATAAATATTTATTGCCTTTCTTCCTGTATTTAGAAGCTATAGACCTTTTAATATAGCCCAAGTTTGTTTTTGCTTTTTGGGCAGGAATATCCACTAACACTCCCATGCCCCCGATCTTTTTTGTAGCAATTGCTATTAACAACGAAATCCTAAATAATGAGAATGAGTAGGTCAAATAAATCTTAGAAGCAATTAATGATTTATGTGAGGAAATACGACAACGATGAAACAATATACCAAAGTTTCTGGGATACAGCTAAAGCAGTTCTATAAGCATACATTAACGAAATAAAAAAGGAGAAAATTTTGTATAATCAAAATTAGAAAGCCAACAAATGAACAAACTTAAAATAAGCAGGAAAGAAGAAACATAAAAAATTGACAAACAAATAAACTGGAAAGCAAAAAGATTATAGATAAGATAAGCATAACTAGTTCTTTGAAAAGATGAACAATAATACTAGAAAACAATTAACAAAATGGATAAACCTTTAGCTAACCTGGTTAAAAAGAAGTTAGAAAATCAAATCCACAAAATAGCAAATGAACAACAAAACCAGAAGAAAATTTAAAAAGTTAACAGAACCTACTATGCAGTTATATGCTAACAGAATTGAGAATATAAAAGAGAGAAAGGATTACATTTACCAACATAAAATATCCAAACAGAAGACCAGATTGAGATCTGGAATAATGCAATCTCAGAAAAAGGAATAGAACTGGGTACAAAGGAAGTATCAAAGAAAAAAAAACAAAACACGTTCCTGGTCCTGATGAATTCACTGGAGAATTCTACCAAACTTTTAAAGAACAATTAACAATAAAAATATGTTTTATTATAAAGTAATTTTTTAAAATGTCAATATGAAATTATTCTCAAAATCGAGAGAAATCACTCTACAGATAACAAACAAATCCATTTATCCTAAGTGTTAACAAGAGAGAAATCTGAGAAAGTACACTTATGAGACAATACAGAGTGAAGGGGTTCTCCTATTAGGAGGAAGGTATCTTAACTCAACCAAGAGAGAGAATTCCAGATCTTACCCAAGGGGAAAATCCCCTGAAGTATCTAGTGAGCATAAGAACAAGATTATAATTCTACTGTCAGCTTCTCCCCAGAGTCTCTCCCTTCAGGTTAGAAACCATAGCCCATCTTCTTTCTTGAAGTTGGAAACCAGAAGCCCCCAAAAGAAATCAAAGAGACTCAATAAAGCACATCTATCTTTTCTCCACTCTTACGAGTCTACTCTTCACTCAGGCATGGAACACTGAGCTGCACCAATGAGAAGAGAGCCCATTGATTCAGGTTATAATCATATAATGTATCTACAACAAAAACAAACATCATTTGTAATGAAGATACACTAGAACCTTTCCCCAGTAAATACAGGAATAAAGTAAGGAAGCTCACTCTACCTACTATTATTATTTGATATACTTCAAGAAATGCTAATAATAGCAAGAGAAACAAGAGAAAGAAATTAAAAGCATAAAGAGAGATGAAAAGGAGATTGAAAAAAACCCAACCTATTTTATGGTGATATGGTGTTTTACTTGTGACATTTACTTGTTTACTTGCTAAACTTGTGACGTTGTTTGTTTTACTGAAGTACAAAACTTTGCATTTATTCCTACTGAATTTTATCTTATTATATTTGGCTATTTTTTAGTTTGGTTGATGGCTAGAAATTTCAAAGGGGAAAATTTAGGTTTGATACCAGGAAAACCTTTCTTCACAAGGGGAATGGGCTTCCCTTTTTGAAGGTCTTCATCCAGAGGCTGGATGGTTTAGATATTTACAGTCAGAATTACTTTCATGTACAATTTGGACTAAATAGGTACTAGAATCCCTTCTAACTCTCAAATTCTGTGATTCTATGATACTGAATATATGTGGAAGTAAAGGAAAGGCAAGGTTACAATGACACGAACTTTGTCTTGTTATTAGTGGCGGGACTTACACGTGGAAATTTTATGTCCTGACATCTATATCAAGATACTGGATTTTTTGTTACCAGGTTTTCCTCCACACACTATTAGCCCTATTACTTCATAGGTTAATGAGATCTCAGACTTTGAGCTTTTATAAAAAAAAAAAAAACCAAGAACAGAGACATGCCTGGACTGTTGGTAATGGGGTAATGGACTATGGGAATGACACAGTCCAGATCACTAATCATTGCACAAATATGATTGTTGTAATATACTTGGCAGCACTCATGGAGAGAGGAAAGTAAGGAGAAAGAGAAAAAGAAAGATAGGAACGTCTCTGATACTTCCTGCCTACAGAAAGAACCAGAGTTGCTGGAAAAGACCCCAGCAGCCAAATCTGTCACTGCCACCCCTTCTTGAGTCAGGGTTACTAGATGACTCTAATACTCACTGTTAACCTTTAGGTGGCGCCATCTTATGGAAAAAGTGTTTTCTTCACAAGAAGCCAAGAGGTCAAGAGATTTTTACATTGTAAGGAAATTGAGGCCCAGAATTGAAATAGCTTAACCAAGGTCACATAGTCAGTGAGCAGCAAAACCAGGGCTTGACTTCAAATCCGGTGGTCTTTCCAAGTTCAGGGCCATTTTTACTACACTTAACAACCCCTTCCTATAGACCCTAATTGGTTCCTCTATGAAGTGAAGGGGCAGCTAGGTGGGAAACGAAATAAGATTAAGCATCTGGAGTCAGAAAGACCTGAGTTCAAATTTGGCCTCACACTTTTATTAGCTGTGTGGCCCTGGTCAAGTCACTTAACCCTGTTTGCCTCCGTTTCCTTATCTATAAAATGAATTGGAAAAGGAAATGAAAAACCATTCCAGTATCTTTCCAACAAACAAACTCTAAAGCCCAAATGGGGCCACAAGAATTGGACATGACTGTACAACATCAATATGAAGTCAAGCAATTTAATTAAAGTGGAAAGTGCCTCGTAGCTTCCCCAGGGCAATTGTTATTTCCTCAGCTGTTGTTTTCTTATTGATCCTTAGAATCAAATGAGATAGTATTTGTTAAAAGCACAGCACAGTGTCTGACACATAGTAGGAGCCTTTGAAATGCTTTTTCCCTTACATTCATCTTATTAGCCCATCATATGGCTGCCCAGCATTTAGCTGGGTCTTAGGAAATGCTTTTTCTTTCCTAGCCAATGTTGAAAAGATATTAATTCCCCGAAGCTGAAATTGCAGAGTCCTCAGAAAGGAATTTAGAGGATTGGGTGTACACAGAAATATGCATGTGTTGTTTGAAAAAGTCTTGCCAAGTGACAGAATGCTATGTTTGTGCCCAATTACGTAACAGCTCATCCATCTTGCCTGTTGTGGTAGCAGCAGCTAGGCCTCCAGCCTGGCTATATCAGTACAAGCTCCTTAGGGATAGGGAACTTCAATGGCTGCCAATTTCCTTTCACAGCATATTTGGACACTGATTTGCCATGTGTTCAAGAGAAAATGGTGTGGGTGAGGGGAAAGCAAAATACAGTTTCATTCCTGTTAATGGTCAAAAGACTTAGTCAGAACTAGGAAAAAAAAAACCCTAAGAGATCATTTGGTCTCTTCCTCTTATTTTACAAATAAGAAAATTGAGACCCAGAGAGGAAAAGTGATTTCCCCCAAAGTTACCAAGTAGGCAAGATGTAGAGCTAGACTCTTCAACCAATCAACAGTCATTTGTTAAGCATTATGTGCCAGAAGGCAACTAGGTGGCTCAGAGAATAGAACACTGAGCCTGGAGGCACTAACTTCAAACTCAGCCTCAGACATTTACTAGTTGTGGGACCTTGGGCAAGTCACTTAACCTCTGCTTGCCTTAATCCACTGGAGAAGGAAATGGTATTCCAATCTTTGCCAAGAAAACTCCATGGACAGTATGGTCCGTGGCACCACAGAGTTGGACAGGACTGAACAACATGTGCTAGGGACTAGGGATATAAAGACAAAAACAAAGCAGACCCTGACTTCAAGGAAATTACATTGGGGGGAGATAGGGGCTGGGGAGACAGGTATATGTATATACAAAAATTGACATGAAATAGTTTGCAGGGATGGGGGACTTCATATAGAAGATAGCACTTAAGCTGAGTGTTGAAGGAAACCAGGTATGGACATGAGAGATAGGGTGTCATGGATAAAGAATAAACTGTAAGGAAGCACTAGAACTCAAGTCTTCTGGTTCCCAGAATCCTCTGCTGCTGCCTATAGTCAGTACAGGGTATGGTAGGTAGACTATAACCTGTACTTTTTTCCAGAATGGATCATGCTAACTTGATTTAATAGGCACTACTATTTGGAGGAGAATACCAGAACTGAGGAGCTGGAGAGCAGGATAGGTTCATTCAGAGGAGAAAATTCTAGGAAACTTCATGATCATAAAATATCTTATAATTTTTAGAGCTAGAAGATTATTAGAAAAAATGATTAGAGATCATTTAGTTTAATCCTGAGCAGTGGATAGAATTCCAGGCCTAGAGTCAGGAAGACTCAACTTCCCAAGTTCAAATGTGGCCTCACACACTTACTAGCTGTGTGACCCTGGGCAAGTCACTCTGTTTGCTTCAGTTTCCCCATTTGTAAAATGAGTTGGAGAAGGAATGGCCAACCACTTCAATATCTCTGCCAAGAAAACCCCAAATGGGGTCACGAAGAGTTGGACTAAAGAACAATAATCTAATCCTTTCATTTTATAGATGAAGAAACTGAGGTTCACATAACTATATTTCAAACTTTTTTTTTTTCTCATTAAAAGACTATCTACACTCACCTAGACTAGAAGACCTTGGAGATCTTTTCTAACATTGAAATTCTTTGATTCTGTGATAGAATTTGAAGTAGGCAATGTGTGTCTTCAGCAGCTCTACCTTTTCTTTCTATTCTTCCCTTCTCCTTTCAGTGCTCCCTCCCCCTCAAATGCCAGATGCTCAGGATGCTCCTGGATTTTCACTGACAGTAAGGCCTTAGAGACTTCAACTTGCTGTGTAAGGAGGCAAATCATGTCTCTTCTCTAGACCTCAGGTTCCTAATCTGTGAAACAAAGAGTTTAGACATCTCTAAAGTAAACAGTCTTGTAAAGAATTCAGGCACCCTTCTACAGCTTTCTCTTAATTATCAGCAGTGGCTCAAGGAAAGCAGATGCAGAGAACAGGAGTGGCCCAAGCTGTGAGAATTTGGCACAGTTAAAGAAAAGGGGATAAGAGCTTTTCTTGGTAAGTCTCCTAGGAAAAGGGAAAATGCTCTGTTGCTGGTGAGCATTCCACATGCCTGCCAAATTTTTATGTCTGAAGGTTAAACTAGGAACCAGGTGGTGCTTATTTTTCTAATAATTACCAAATAGCTCTGGAGTTTGGAGTTCATGAATTTTTAAACCCTAAGCCTCTTCTATTTTTCCATGTAGAGTAGTGAGAAAAGGCACAGAGAAAACTAAACTTAGAGGGCCTTACCAAATTATTATTTCATAATAATTATTATTAATTATATATATAAACAGCAAAGGATGAAAGAAGCTTTGTAACATACTTTCACAAATAAATTTCGTTTTAATTTCCATGGACAAGCTCAAGTAATCCAAATAGATAAATAAGCCCAAAAGAAAAGGAAAAAAAGAAACCATTTATTACACATGTAAATTGCATGATGAATTGTTTAGAAAGTCATTGTAAATGATTGCGTTGTGTATACATATAACTATGCTTTATAGTTTATTTTTAAAATTTGTAATGATTTTATCACTTTCATTTTCCAACATATTCCCATCCCACCCCTATCCCCCAATAAAAAAGAGGGGGAAAAACAGTTTAGGAAAACTGATCAATACATAAACCAAATCTATCATTATATGCAGTGTACCACACCCCAAATCCTTAACCTGTGCAAAAAACAAAGGGAGGTTCATGGTCATGTCTCTTCTTTGGGCACAGGCTTGGTCATTAAAATTTTGCAACATTCCATTTTCATTGTTTTGTTTATTTTGTTTTTTCCATTTACATTGTTGTGGTTATCCTGTTTGTTTTTCTGGTTCCTTCCTTTTCCTTTGGTCTTATAAACCCCTTGCAAGCTTCCTATGTGCTTTGTGATCCCGTCTGAACTTCTTTTCCATGTATTTCCTTTTTGCTGCTGTTATTGTTGTCTTATATTATTGTCATTTATTTTTTTTCATTCTTCTTGCATCACTTTGCATTACTTTGTGGGTCTTATCATATTTATATTCTTCCTATTTGTCACTTCTTTTGGCATAGTAATTTTCCATTATTATACTATTCATATGCCATAATTTCATCAGTTATTCCCTAATTGTTGGACATACAGCTTGTTTTCATATAGTGCTTCTAGGAATATTTTTGTCCAGAAAAGTCTCCTTTTTTTGTCAGTAACAACTCTAGTTTCATAGTCCTAAGTGTAGGGTCACTGGGTGACCTTAAAGGGCATGAACAGTTTGGTGAACTATTTGCATAATTCCATATTGTTTTCCAAAAAGATTTAATCAATTTACAATTCTACCAGCATGCCCGTTTTTTTCCAAAGTTGTGGGAAAATTGAATTTTATTATTCTTAGCTATATTTTGTTTTACATTGGGATTCATGGTTTCCGTAATCTGTACCACTAAAGGTACTATGTACATCAATGTAGATTCATCAAAATATCATACTATACTTATTATTTTCCCCAATTTGATGGGTGCAAGGTGGTATCTCAAAGTCATTTTAATTTGGATTTCTCTGATTATTAACGTAATGAGGGCTGTTTCCCATATATATCCTAGGGATGTCATTGTGTAACCTTAATAGCCTTTTCTCTTCCCCTCCTCCTTTCTCCAAGAGAAATTCTTGCCAGGAGTGGAAATAAAAAGTTGGGGTTAGATGTTAGGTCACTTTACTCTCCTCAGAGAGAAAGAAACATTTGTGGTTGTTGTTCAATCGTTTTTCAGTCATGTCTGACTCTTCATGACCCCATTTGGGGTTTTCTTGGCAAAGATACTGGAGTGGTTTGCCATTTCCTTCTCCAGCTCATTTTACCAATGAAGAAACTGAGACAAACAGGGTTATGTGACTTGTCCAGGGTCACCTAGCTAGAAAGTGTCTGAGGCCAGATTTGAACTTGGGAAGATGAGTCTTCCTGGCTCCAGACCCAGCACTCTATCTGAAGAGGTTACCCATAAAGCAGGTTAGGGTTGTTCTGGAGACCCCAAAATATCAACACGCCGAGTTCTGCCAAGTGAATTTGACTCAAGTCTTCTCCCAGCCAAAGAAAAGTAAAGTTTATTAAAAGTTTGCTTGCATTAGACAGAGTAAGTCTGTGCTAGGTCATTCTATGGTGCTCTCATCATTCTATGGCACTCTCACAAACATGAAGACAGGATGAGGTCTTATATACAGGAGGTTGTGGGAGGAATCTAGGGGTGGTCTAGGGGAGGAGTTTGGGGGGAGGGTCTTCAGAAGGAGTTAATGAGGTCAATGAGTGATTAAGGGTGGGAAGTTGCTGGAGGCCACCTGGAGACTACAGAGTGTGGTGGGCTAGGCCAGTTCAAAGGTAGATTGATATTTTAATAGGCTCAAGGGTGGGAAGTTTAGTAACAGACTTGCCTCATGCAAATGTCTCATCAAATGAGACAATCTAAATCAGAGTTCAAGAGCCTGTACCTCAAGGACTCAAGGAGAGCTCAAGGGGGCTCCCAGAGCCCATACTTCATCATAGCCCCCTCAAACAAATGGGACCCAAATTCCTTTGGGGTAAAGGGCAAAGGTCTCAGCTTCTGAAAGTGCTTCCTGCTGTCAAGGGGCATGAGATGTCCCTGCCTCTCTGGGTCCCGTTCAAGGGGGTCAGATTTCA
Organism: Petaurus breviceps papuanus; assembly: GCF_028583685.1. Taxonomy (NCBI): domain Eukaryota; kingdom Metazoa; phylum Chordata; class Mammalia; order Diprotodontia; family Petauridae; genus Petaurus; species Petaurus breviceps. The sequence continues at coordinate 1,892,324 of NW_027186448.1, read as the reverse complement.
CATTCAAGGGCTCAGACTCTGGAACGTGGATGATGCCAGGTCCAGTGGGATGGAGATCTTGGATTCAGTCAGAAATTTGCATAGCCTTAGTGGTCATCCAGAGGTTGATGGCTTAAACCTGGCAAGGAGGGTAAGCAAACAAAGACCAAACAGGCACCAAAAAAAAAAAAAAATAGAGAAAAGACAATTTCCCTGGTAGGAATTAAAGACGACTGTGGTAAGGCCAAAACACTGTTAGATATCCCTTTCCTTTCTAAATTGCTCCATGGACATTTAGCACATGGAAAGCAATAGCAGGCACAGAATCTAATAGTTTTCAAAAATAGGCAACAGCTTCCAAAGCCCATTCTCTCCTTCCGTCATCATAGAGAGTAAAAGGTCTCTTCTAGATTGGGTAAAGCTGGAGTGGTGGTCAGTTTGAAGAGGTTACCCACTAAGAGGGTTAGGGTTGCTCTAGAGACCCCAAAATACCAACATGCCAGGTCCTGCCGAATGAATTTGACTCAAATCTTCTCAGCCAAAGAAAAGTAAAATTTATTAAAAGTTCACTTGCATTAGACAGAGTAAGTCTGTGCTAGAAAATTCTATGGTGCTCTCACTCACATGGTGTGAGATGGGGTCTTATATACAGAAGGTTGTAGGAGGAATCTAGGGGTGGTCTAGAGGAGAGTCTTCAGGAGGAGTTAATCAATGAATGATTAAGGGTGGGAGGTAGCTGGAGGCTACAGACAATGGTGGACTAGGCCAATTCAAGGGTGGATCATATTTTGATAGGTGGGGAATCTAGTAACAGAGGATGGGAAGTCTAGTAATAGAGGGTGGGAAGTCTAGTAACAGAGGCTTAGGCTCAGCCACAAAGTAAGGTTTATTGCCTCATGCAGATGCCTCATCAAATGGGATGATTTAATCAAGAGTCCAAGGGAGGTTCCTAGAGCCTGTACCTCAAGGACTCAAGGAGAGCTTGTGGGGGCTCCCAGGGCCCATACCTCATCAAATTTAGTTTTCAAATTCTCAAAAGCTTTTACCTGGTGGTCTGGGCCTTGAGTAGCAATTAATGATTGCAGTTCTTCCCAAGCCTTGGGCTTAATTGGATATAAACCACTCTGGGGGAACACTTTAGGATCTAGGAGTCAAACAAACTTCTGGCAGGGCACCCAGGAATTTCCTGATCCCAACTATTGACTCAACTTTCTCTCACACTTCTGAGGGAACATGGGGAGATCTGGGAGGCTTAAATACAGAAAATTGACTTCCCAATTTCACCAACAGGTCCCTTCCTAACAAGGGGACAGGATAAGAGGAGAGCATAAGGAGGGAGTGTTCAAACCACAGAACCTCAAGTAGGCAGGGGACTGGGTATGGCTGGAGACATCCCATAGTTTCCCCTTCCATGCCCCTGACCTGAATGATCAAGGGGAGGGTAGAATCAATTGGTTAGAACAGAGAACTTAGCCATAATGAAGTGGTTAACCTTACCTTCAGCCTCGATGCTTCCCCAGAGTTCAGTAAGAGATGGAGAAAGTGGGAGCACTGCCAAGCCCCATGCTGGAACCCCCTCAGCTCTCCTTGAGTCCTTGAGGTACAGGCTCTGAGAACCTCCCTTGGACTCTTGATTAAATTGTCCCATTGGATGAGGCATTTGCAGAGGCAAGTCTGTTACTAGACTTCCCACCCTCTGTTACTAGACTTCCCATCCTTGAGCCTATCAAAGTGTCAATCCACCCTGGAAATGGCCTAGCCCACCATTGTTTGTGGTCTCCAGGTGGCCTCCCACCCTTAATCACTCATTGACCTCATTAACTCCTTCTGAAGACCCTCCCCAAACTCCTTCTCTAGACCACCCCTAGATTCTTCCCACAACCTTCTGTATATAAGACCTCATCCTGTCTTCATGTTTGTGAGAGTGCCATAGAATGGTGAAAGAGCCATAGAATGGTGAGAGTACCACAGAATAGGGAGAGCACCATAGAATAGTGAGAGCGCCATAAAATGACCTAGCACAGACTTACTCTGTGTCTAATGCAAGCGAACTTTTAATAAACTTTACTTTTCTTTGGCTGAGAGAAGACTTGAGTCAAATTCATTCAGCAGGACCGAGCATGTTGGTATTTTGGGGTCTCCAGAGCAACCCTAACCTGCTTTATGGGTAACCTCTTCACTACTCTTGCCAACTCAACCCTGCATCTTATGCAACACAGGGCATTGATCTTCACCAGTGAGGAAAGAATACCACACCAATGGGTCTTGGGATTGGGTTACATTAGAGTTTGAATTCAGTTTTTAAAATTATATTTTATCTTTCAAGAAATGCCTTCAAACATATACAAGTCTCCCTCATCCTTAAAAAACCATCATTAGATTATGCCAAACACTCAAGATATCTTTTCTTTCCTCTTTTTCTCAAATTCCTTGAAAAGGTTGTATATACTTAACTTCCTCCATTTTCTCTTTTCTCATTCTCTCCTTTCTGACTTGGCACCTTATCACTGGACAGACATTGTTCTCCCCAAAGTAACCAAAGATCTCTTTTTTTTTCTTTTTAAGCAATAGGGGTTAAGTAACTTGCTCAAGGTTACACGGACAGTTACCAGTTATTTCTGGGTATGGTGCTAAGTATCTGAGCCCGGATTTGATCCTCCCCAGGTCATCCCGACACTGGAGCAGGAGCAGGTGCTCTTACTCGCTGTGCTACCTGGCCTCCCCAACCAAAGATCTCTTAATTGCAAAATTCGAGGTTATTTCCTCAGTCCTCATCCTTCTTGACTTCTCTGCTACATTTGAAAATGCTCACTACCCTTTTCTCCTGGATCCTCTCTTCTTTCTGGGTTTTCGAGACACTTTTCTCTCTGGGTTCTGCTCCTACTTGTCTGACTGCTCTTTATTAATCTTTTCTTGGTACCACTATGTCACAATTCCATTGACTTTCTTTTGCTTCCAGATCATATATAGACTCCTTGGCTTTAAAGCTCTTCATAACTATGAATATTTTCCAAGCTTCTGTTCCAGGCTTTCTTCTTTTCTCTGTCTATACTTTTTCTCATGGTGACCTCATCAGTTCCTATGGATTTAATCCTATGGATCTCAGTTCAGAAGATCTGTACAATATATCCAGCCCTAGACTTTCCCTAAGCTTTAGTTCACCAACTATTCAAAGGATATTGCAAACTGGATATTGTAAAGACATCTCAAACTTAGCATGTCCTAAACTGAAGTTATTATCTCCCTTCTCCCCCAAACATCCCTTTTCCAAACTTCCCTTTTTCTGCAGAAAGCAACACCATTCTTTCAGCTTCCCAGGTTCATCACCTCTATATTATCACTGAATCCTCCTCCTCAATGCATAGTTGATTAATATAGATTGATTTACTCAATTAAGTCACCTCTATTTATTTAAAGCTAGTTATAAGACGCCCAATCAATTGGTCAGTCTTAATCATAGGCTTTAGACTAAATGCTAAAAAGACTTGGCATATCATTACACAAAGACTGAAGAAACTCATGTTCCGAGAGTTATCTATAAATCATCAAACAAGTTTAGAAGCAGAGTCATTTGAGAGGTTATAGCAAGTTTGGCTTGCTATAATCCCTGAGAAGGAACCTCCTGGGGAGAGATTTAAGGCTGGAATAGCATTTAGAAGGCAGGTGCAATAATCTGAGAGGTGCTGCATGCCTCACCTGTATGAATAGAAAGATCAGAAGAGATTATGTAGCAGTAGAAATGGCAAGATTTGTGTCACCCACTTAAGCTCTGAGGATCCTTATCCCAACTCCCACTCATAAACATGTCAGAGCAAGATTACACTCCTTCAGGTTTCTAGGGGGTTTTCCTGAGGAGTTAGTGGTGATTCTCTAATGCCTTTAAAAATCTCCTCAAGCTCTCTATTGCCTCTAGAATTACATAGAATAAAAACTATAAATAAAAATTCTTTATTGTGACATTGAACGCAATTTGCAGAATTATTTCATACTATTCACTTTCATATACTATATGTTCTAGCCAAAATGGCTTATTTAATGTTCCCTAAACTTCTCATTTCCTCCTCTTCTTTGAAGTCTTAATACAAACCATCCCCCAATGCCTGTAATGCACTTGTTCATCTGCTTTGTCTAGGGTCTCATCAAGGATCACCTCATGTTCTACCTACTACAGGAAGACTTTCTGATCCTTGTAGATCCTAGCACTCTTCCCTTCCTCCAATTTTACTTACCTGTGTTCATGATGTATTCTTAAGTATGCTGTAAGCAAATTGAAGACAGGAAAAACAAATTTTGTTTTCTCTTTGTATCCTCAACACCTGACAGAGTGCCGTATACATAGTAGGCACTTAATAAATGACTATTGAGTTGACTAAAATTAATTGCAATCCTAACTCAGGGCTGTTTATGCAGATACTATGTTCTAGCATTAGAAGGAAACTTTAGGAGGTGAGTAGAACCCAGACCCCCCATGCCCAATTTGATGTCTAATTAAAGTGTTTGAATGAGGAGAAATAAATGCAGCAAGGTTGTGATGAGATTTTATATAAAACTGTCTCCTTAAAAAGGATAGGCAGTTTAGGTAATTGCTCATCATTTCTCAAGAATTTCTGGGCAACTTGCATCGTGTGAATCTCATCCTCTGCAAAGTTATTCTTAACTCATTTATCTGAGAGACATCCTGAAATATCTTCACTTCTTTCAAGTGCCCAGTTCTTGTAATGAGCAACAGTGAACCCTGAGCCAATAGCACTGTTTCATAATAACATGTGGGTTGGTGGGGGCTCAGTCAAGCAGACAGGCTCACAGATGCTTTTGTGCATTTCAGCAAGGACTGGCTTAGGCAGCTCCTTTTGGGAGCCCAACAGAATACCTTTTTTTAAATGCAATAAAAAAAAATCCCTTACTGAAACAGCTCTTTTACCCCTCTCCCTTCTTTATCTCACCAACTACTGAAATGCTAATCTTTCTATAGAATCTGCTGATGAAAATAAGTCACAGGACTGAATGAATAAGGACATTCTCACCTTCCTAGTGTCCCTCCTTGCCACTTCAGTAATCCTTTGACCAAGAAGAGCATCAGGGACAGCAAGGTATAGTGGAAAAAACATTGGACTTGGAGTCAAAAGAATGGAATTGGAGCCCTGGCTCCACCACTTATACATATGATCTTGGGCAAAACATTTAACTTCCTTAAGCTTCTCTAAACCTCAGTTTCATCTGTACCTGCCAGAGGGTTCATTCTCACAAATTTGTTCTTTGTGGTGGGTTATAAGGACTATACATAGATGTTCTCTCTCTAAAGAAGTTTCCAGTCTAACACATGGAACCTTGAAATCAGTTTCTTTTTCTTTTTTTTTTTTTTTGCCTTTTGGAGGGCAATTGGGGTTAAAGTAACTTGCCCAAGGTTACACGGCTAGTTTTTTTGTGTTAAGTGTCTAAGGCTGGAACTGAATGCTTTACTCACTGTGCCACCTAGCCACCCCGGAACCAGTTTCTTGCCATGATGACTCAAGGGTTAGTACTGTGGGATGTCTTTATAATTGATGACTAATATAGAAGAATTGATAATAAAGAGCTATTCAACTATCACATACTTTTGCTTGGTGGTTTTGAGTGAGGAGGACTGCTTTGAGGAGTTGAGAAAGCTGTTAAGAGAGGCTGCCTTCTGTCTTACCTAGTCTTTACATGTCCATGATCACTGCACTTTGGTTTCTTTTCTGTTCATTCTTTTATTTAGGTGAATGAATATTCCAAAAGTGGCATGTCCAGGTGACCTGATGAGCTTGGGAGATCCAGAGGTTCCATTAGAGGGCACACAGTGACTGGAACAGATAGCAGCATTCACTGGAGCTGGTAGCAGTAGCCTCTGGAATGGGAAGGCAACTGAGCAGAAACCTTGATATAGGTCCTCTGCAGCAGCAGTATTGTGGGTCTAGGGACACTGCATTATTGGCCTATCACAACAGCAACCAAGTCTACTAAGGAGTCAATGCAAGGTGGCCTGACCTATTGGAGAGCCAACCTGATCAATCAGTGGATATAGATAGTAAAGTTATACATAAGGGGAAATTCATGAAGACTTCAGAAACACAAGGACATATAGAACCCAGGATGTCGGGGGGGGGGGGGGGAAGGGAGACTCCTTTGCCATACATATTCTCTACAAGTGTAATTGATTGCCATCATGTTTTAAATTTGAACCTAGTCGGGGTGGCCATGTGGTTCAGCAAGTAAGAGCACCGGCTCCAGTGTCAGGATGACCTGGGTATCAAATCCAGGCTCAGATACTTACCACACCCAGAAATAACTGGCCGTGTAACCTTGAGCAAGTTACTTAACCCCGATCGCTTAAAAAAAAATTAAAAAATAAATAAAT